>NC_056750.1:724304582-724456376 GCF_019279795.1 Protopterus annectens
ACATATAAATGTCAATATCCGTTTGGAAAAGCTTATTTTCTTAAAGTAAATGGTTTAACACTTTTGCTGCATAAACACAACTTTAACCATTATTAAAGCAATCTCTGACTTGAATTCATACGCAAAGATATATTATATAAAATGAGTGTGTTATACGGCATGATAGGCCCTTGTGGTTGGAAATTAATATTTAATTATCTGCATTGATTTCACCGAGCATTACAACTATACATCAGAAGGCTTTACCATCAAAATTAGGTTTATTTATTTAATTACCTCATTTATTTCCTATATTTTCTACCTGTAAAAAATGCTCTAACATGGTAAATGGAAGTTCCTGAGTGTTTTATTCTGACAATATATAACTTTCAGTTTTTTGTATTTGCTTTTAAACTCAGATGGGCGCCAAAACCACAATACTGTTTTGAAACCATAAAAATGATCACATCAATTGCTTTCATGGTATTAGCTTAGAAGTTCTTAGATGGTTAAGCAAGACTCCCTGATGTCCATGTACTATGGCGGAAGCTTAAAGCAACTCTGAAGATGCTGTGCACTTGTAAAGTTAAAATTAGAAAGGAAAATGTTCACTGAACATCGATGTTCGACTTCCATAGAACAGTACAAAAATTACATACAAAACAAAAGCCTCTGTTTCAATGTAACTGTTTGGCAGACACAGTAAATCTTTGTTTTAAATAGAAAAGTAGAAAACTATACAATTTTTTGCAGTATGGATGATTCCAAGCTGACTGGTGGCATTTTAATAGACATGACAAGTCCCTTTGAAACTGTCTGTCATAACCTTCTCCTTTACAGTCTTAGTACATTTAATTTTGGATAAACAACCATAAAGTGGATTGAAACATTTTAAAAAAATGGAACATTGCAAGTTCTAGCAGCTGACTCGGCATTTACCCAAGATACAGTTACAATGTGTTTCTCACAAGGCTCTGTACTTGAGCCTTTTTTGTTGTGTTATTCATTAACAAGTTTCCACAGAGCTAGCACAACTATATAGACATGTACAATGATTATTCTACTCCAGTTAAAATCAAATGGAAATGCTATTACCCTACAGTAAAAATTCCAAACCAGTTTTACACACCTCTTCCACTGGGCAAATATGCTGCTCATTAAACCTAGAAAATCAAATGTTATGGTCTTTGGCACCCCACAAAAAAACAAACAAAAAAAAAAACTTCCAAACACTATGCACCTAGCAATAACTGATACGTCAACATGTTTATGATACCTTTAGTAAAACACCAAATTTATCTAGGGATCTTATTAGATTCATTCAGATAATATTATTAGAGCAACAATTAATGTTATGTAGCAACCTCTACCACTTTCCCACCACTCACAAAGCAATAGCTATGACATATTTACCCAAAACTTGACTACAGAGACCCTTTAATAACTCTCCATTCTCCCAAATATACAATCAAATTACTATAAACAAAATCTTTAGATTTGTTCTACTTGCAGAACCGGGTGCTCATTGCTGCCAACTACTCCAATGCTTCAAGAAGCTCCCCAATAATGAAAAGATAACCTTGGTGCTAAGTTCACAGTTATATAAACTTTACTAAAATGGTGCATTCTCACCTCTATAATCCATGCTACAAATTAACAACAAAAAGTACAGTTTTGTACCTACCATAAATGTAGATGTTCGAGGATCCACATTGCTGCAGTCCTAACTATTGGGTAGTCCGCTGTCCAGTCGGCCCGAATACCAAAGTATATGGCTGACGTCGGTCAGGGCGCATTAGACTGACGTCAGTACGTCAGGGTACTAATGCGCATGACCGACGTCATATCTTCAGTCTTTTCTTGCCCCAGATGTCAGAAGACCCTGAAAAGATAAGGCCAAAACCAAAAACTCCAAACATACCTGCACCAAAAATATGTACAATATATACAAAATTACCAGAATATAACCTCACCTACACAACCACCCCTAAACACAGAGGGAAGGAGGGAGGGTAAATTGGACTGCAGCAATGTGGATCCTCGAACATCTACATTTATGGTAGGTACAAAACTGTACTATGTTCTTCATTCCACATTGCTGCAGTCCTAACTATTGGGTAGAATCCCAAAGCAGAGGTAAGGGAGGCTGGCAAATCATAAGGAAGCAGGAACTGACAACATGCCTTGCAAAATAGCTGTGGCAAAACCAGCCCTAGACTTAGAGTAGAGAGGAAGGTGATAATGCTTAGAGAAAGTATGCACTGAACTCCAAGTAGCTGCCTCCAAAATATCCTTAGTTGCCACCCCTTAGAAATGCTGTCAAGTGGCAGTAGCCCTAGTGGAATGAGGCCTAATCCCAGCTGGAATCTCCTTGCCATGATGGGAATAACAAAATGCAATGCAAAACCCAATCCACCTAGAAATAGTTTGTTTTGACACAGGCTTGCCCTGCGAACTCAAAGCAAAAGAAACAAACAACTGCTGAGACTGCCTAAAATCCTTAGTCCTGCTCAAATAATAACGCAATTGCCTGTGTACATCTAAAGTGTGCAAAATCTTTTCCCCTTTATTTTGGGGATCTGCATAAAAAGTAGGCAAATGAATAGTTTGGTTTAAAGCCACACTAGAAACCACCTTAGGCATAAAGGAAGGATTAGTACGTAAAGATACCCTATCCTTATGAAAAATCAAAAAGGCTCTACGCCATAAGGGCCTGCAACTCAGAAACCCTTCTTGCAGAAGTAATGGCCAACAAAAAGCAGTCTTCCATGACAAGTATTTCAATTCAGCAGTAGCCGCAGGCTCAAAAGGTTGTAGAGTAAGTTTCTCCAACACAAAATTGAGATCCCAAGCAGGCGTAGGAGCTCTACGTGGGGGTCTTATATTCTTTGCCCCTCTAAGAAATTGCTTGAACAAAGGATGCGAAAACAATGGTGGGTCACAATCATAGTGAGCTGAAATTGCTGCAGCATGAATCTTAATGGAAGAGAAAGACAAACCTTTGTCCAATAACTCAGTAAGATATTGAAGAGCCACACTCAAATTAGGCTCAGAAATCTCCAAATTGTTTTCTGCACTCCAAAATAAAAATCTCTTCCATTTTTCTGCGTACACTTTCCTTGTACTAGGTCTTCTGGCTTCCATAATCACATTTAAAACTTGTTGAGGAAGTTGAGACCTGTTGTCTTTCAAAACAGAATATGCCAGGCTGTTAGATGAAGAGAGTGAAGCTTGACATTGAGCAGGTGACCGTCCCTCTGAGACAACAGGTGTGGAATCAAGGGTAAAGGCCATGGAGGCTTCCTTACCAGACTCCTCAGTAATGGGTACCAGTGCTGCCGAGGCCAATCTGGAGCTATTAAAATCATCCTTGGCTTGTCTTGTCTGACCTTTAGAAGCACCTTTGGGAGAAGAGGCAGAGGTGGAAAAGCATACACATGAAGATTTTTCCAACTGAAAGAAAGAGCATCCACCTTCCAAGCTGTGTGATGAAACCTCTTTGTGCAAAACTTTGGCAGCTGGTGGTTTAGTGGAGAAGCGAACAGATCTATGTCTGGAGTTCCCCATGACACTGTCAATTTTTGAAATACATGAAGATCCAGTTTCCACTCGTGGGGATCCATGATTTGTCTGCTTAACACATCTGCTAAGGAGTTCTGTGCTCCCGGCAGAAACCTTGCCTGAAGAGTTAGTTGCAAGCTGAGCGCAGTCTCCCATAAAATCATTGCTTGCCTGCACAATGGGTAAGAATGTGTTCCCCTTGTTTGTTGATGTACCACATGACAGTTGTGTTGTCTGTTAGAATCAACACCTGCCCTGGAAGAAGTAATTCCTTGAAAGCCATTAATGCAAACTGGACTGCTAACATCTCTTTCATGTTGATATGTAGATGCTGTAGTCTGGCAGGCCACTTGTCTTGTATCCACTTTCCATTTAGATGAGCTCCCCAAGCAATGTCTGAGGCATCTGTCGTTAGAATCTGACTCGCCTCTGGCCGGGTCACAGAGAGTCCCTTGTTTAGGTGACATTCCTGAGCCCACCACAAAAATTCCTTTTGAATGCAAGGTATTATTTGAATGACAGTGTCCAAATCCTGGCAGTGCTGTGTCCATACATTTTTGAGATACCATTGCAGCTTCCTCATATGCAGTTTGGCATTGGGAAGCACCAGAATACAAGATGCCATGAACCCTAAGGCTTGAAGGACTGTCCTTGCAGTCAGCCCGGACTGAAGAGATAGTTGATGGAAGTAACTGGAAAGATTCTTTTGTTTGTCCGGGGTTAAAAAGGCCATCTGGGCTGCTGTATTCAGTCTTACACCCAGAAAGCACATGTCTTGAGAGGGTACTAGACTGGACTTTATTTTGTTCACAGAATACCCTAGGCATCTTAGCACTGCTATGACATATTCCAAATGCTGTAGAAGGTCTTCCTTTTCTTGAGCCAGAATCAGGCAGTCGTCCAAGTAAGGATAGATTTGAATTCCTTTTAGCCTGAAGTAAGCTATCACTGGAGCCAGAACCTTTGTGAATACTCTGGGCGCAGTAGATAAGCCAAAGGGCAATGCAGAGAACTGATAATGAGAATTTCCAGCTCGAAAACGCAGATACTTCCTGCAACTTAGTCTTATAGGCACATGAAGGTAAGCTTCCTTGAGATCTAAAGTTACCATCCAGTGATCTTTTCCCAGCAGAGGTAAAAGCTGTTGTAACGTCAACATTTTGAACTTGGGAATGTCCAGATAAGTGTTGAGGATAGATAAATCCAAAATTGGTCTCCACGTGTTCCCCTTCTTCGGTACTAGGAACAGGCGAGAATAAAATCCTAGGCCCCTTTCTGGCACAGGAACTGGCTGAATGGCCCCTATTTGGAGCAACAGAGAAATTTGCTTGTGAGCCTCTGTTCTTTGTAGAGGAGGAATGTCTGGCATGCCTTTGAAAGGAGGCAAGGTATGGAAATAAAACCTGTAACCGTGGTGAATGATATCCAGAACCCATCTGTCTTGGGTAATTAAATCCCAATTTTCTTTGAAAAGAGACAGCCTTCCTCCCAAAGGTGCTGCCAGGCGAGAATGAACTGGCAGCTGAAAAGGCAGGTCATTGGGTCTGCTTACGAAAGGACTGACCCCTGCCCTCACCAGAAGTCTGAGCAGGGGAACTCCTGTCCTAGGCCTAAAAGAACCTTGAGCTCTGCCCCTACCACGTCTAGACCTACCCCTAGACTGGGAATCATAAGCAGGATAAGTCCATCCCTTAGTAGGCCAATTTCTACTAAACTGGAGGCTGCACCTGCAAAAATCCTTAACAGTTTGCATAGACTTAGCCTTGTCCTCCATTTTCTTTAAAACAGCTTCCACAGGCGAACCAAACAACACATCAGACTGTAAAGGAGCATCCAAAATCCTTGTTTTAACATGCTCAGCTAAATTCTGATCTCTCAACCAGGCGTGCCTACGAAGAACAGAACCAGTGGCAGCCACCCTCGAGGAGGCCTGCACAGCATCAAAACCACACTGCAAGGAATGTTTACCCACCTGTTCAGACACATGAACTAAATCCTGCAACTCTTTACACTCAATACCTTCCGCCAGAGCATCCACCTTAGATTTCAATTGTGAAAGGAGATAATTCTGATATTTTAACATGTGAAACTGACAATTCAACGCCCTCATGGCTAAAGTGGAAGAAGTATACACTTTCTTTCCCCATCTATCCAAAGCCCTTGCCTCTTTATCAGGAGGGACAGGATTCTTAACAACAGAGGCCTTCACACCTTTAGGCCCCTGAGAGACAGTTTCCGGGTCTGCCCTAGGACTCTTAAAAAGATACTTATGAGCTTCAGGCACCCTATAGTACCTATCCGGTTTAACTGGGGCAGGAGGCAAAGAATCAGGATTCAGGGAAGCCTCTGCAAAAACATCTTCCACCACATTCAGAACAGGAGGTATAGCTAAAGGCCTATGCTGGGGTAAAAACAAGAATTCCCTAAGCCTCTTCCTGGAATCAGAGAAATCTTGACCTTCCCATTTAAAATGCTCCCTCATGGAATGCAGAGTCTCTGAAAATGAAAAATCCTCAGGAGGAGAAGCTGAAGGAGTAGAATCATCCACATCAGAATCAGAATAAGGAGGATACTCCTGCAAGTCTTCAGCCGAAGACTCAGAAGCCTCGAACATTGCTCAAAACTCTCAAACTCAGGTTCCACCCTAGGCCTCTTATCAGGAGGGGCATAGAACCTCTAATCATAGTAATCAAATCCTCTGCCATTTTAAGCATATGTTTCTTAGGCAAAGACCCTGAAGCACTAGGAGAAACCCCCACTGAAGCTAAACTTGGCCTGCCTCTCAAAGAAGCCTTGGAAACAGAAGGGCCGGCTCTAACCACCTTAGGAAGAGAGGGAAGAACAGCCACCTGAGAAGCCCCTCAGCCTGGCCTACTTCCTGAGAGGATACATCCTGTAACAGTAAAGTCTCTCCCTGAGACTCCAAAGAAACTCCTGGCAGAACCTCCGGCTCCACTGAGCCTTCTAAAGAACCGACGTCTGGGACTGTCGGTTCTTCCACTCTAGGCTTTGCTGCTTTGTCCTTCCGCTTTTTGCCCGCAGCGGCCGTCCCAGCATCCGACGGCATTTTATAATTACAACGCTTCCCAAAAACTAACCTGGCACAGTCTAACCTTCTCTTAATAGTGCGTTTGTTAAATCTAGCACAAGAGCGGCATCCAACAACGTCGTGCTCAGGCCCTAAACAAGGTATACACAAAGTATGGTAATCCCTATGAGGTATCTGTTTCCCACAAGAAATACAGTTATTCACTTTTTCTGACATCCGGTTAAATACTGAGGCAAGAAAAAAACAAAATATTCCCCAATGGGGTACTTAGCCAACTTTGATTCGGTCTGAAACTCTGACTTCAGAAACTTTCAGAACGCCAACCTGCACTCGCAAAATTGCTTCTGCATCGGACCATGCGGCAAAAAAGACTGAAGATATGACGTCGGTCATGCGCATTTGTACCCTGACGTACTGACGTCAGTCTAATGCGCCCTGACCGACGTCAGCCATATACTTTGGTATTCGGGCCGACTGGACAGCGGACTACCCAATAGTTAGGACTGCAGCAATGTGGAATGAAGAACATCTATTCTTTGAGAGAGAGGGAGAGTTAGGAAGAGAGCTAAACACTCATTAGAGAATGGGCAAACTGTACATCAGCTCCCTGACTGTGGAACGAATCTTCCCAGTAGGGTATTAATGTGCAAGTAATGCCCGCTGAGAAATGATCTGCTGCTTCATAGCAGCTTATCAAGCTGCTGTGGTGTTCAGACTGAAAAAAACTGATGGCCGCCATTATTTTTCACTTGCTAAGCAATGTTTTTTCTGTTTAGTGAGTGTAAAATAATAAATAAATTTAAAAAAAGTGTGTATGTGTTTATGTCTGTGTGTGAGAGTGTAGGGTTGTATGAGAGTGAGAGATCGATCGAGCTATTATCTTACATCCACTAAGCAGCACTTTTGCTTTTTAGTAAGTATAAAATAACTGAAACCGAAAAAAGCATGAGTGCGTGTATGTGTGTTTTTGTTTCTGTCTGTGTGTATGAATGAATGTGTGCATGAAAGCAGAACAGAGTGTATGTGTGTGTGTGTGTGTGTGTGTGTGTGTGTGTGTGTGTGTGTGTGTGTGAGTGATATGAAAGAAAGACTCCCCCCTCCCAGAATGGGGCATTTTAAGAATATTCACTTTCATTATTGTGGAATCACATAAACATATATTTTATATACTATCCTGAAGTAGTTTAATGAAATGCAGAAGACTCATGCATCCTGCTTGGATCGTCTCTCTAAGTAAGTGTTAACAGTAGCATTAAAATCACCACCCACAATAATGAGAAGAGAAGATCCATACAACACCATAATAGCCATAACAAATGCATATAGAGATGCATATTATGAGAGGTTTGTAGGTTGTGGCTAGGCTAACAACCACTAGGGCTCTTTCAAGCCTACCCACTCGCCCTAAACCATTTGAGTCACCGAGTATCATGGGCATCTATATGGGGGGCATGTTATCAGGAAGGTAACTAAGAATTTGTATGGGGTGTTAGAGTAATACTTCTCTTATTGACTGCATCTGTGCATTAAAGACATGGGGGTCAGACCCGAGGTACATTTATGATTTCTCATTCAGTTGTCAAGGTATCATTTGAATAGGATTAGGGATGAACTCCGACTTGGATAAGTAGCCTTTTCCATAGTGTGGGAATCCTTTGGGACAGATATCTGTCCCTCCAGCATGTTCTGTTTATGTCACAAGTGAAGTTCAATTCTAGCGTTTCTGGTGCTTTTTGTTTGCACATGTGCAACAGATCCATCAGTCTGAGGAAGTTCTGTAAGCCAGCAAAAGACCCCTCTCAGCAGCTTGAATGAGTCTGAATACAGAAACAAAACCTTTAGGCGATCAGTGTAGGATAGGGTGTTCATACTCTGAATTGTCCTGATGGGAAACCTTTGTGGGCATTCCAGCTGTTGCAAGTGTCAGGTTAGATACATGCCAAATGGGAATTGAAGTAAAGGACCTTCATTAGAACTATAACTGCATCCCATAATTAATTCACCCCCCAAATTAGTCCTAACAACAACACACAAGCCATTACTATCCTTTATCCATTCCTCTACAACAGTACTGGACTATGTGGTCACTAATTGTCACCCTTCTCCTAGCAGATCTACAAGTGCTATGGAACTGGCCATCTATCTTAACAACTTCAATTTTTGTAAGCTTATGTCACTACAGAAGAACTGCACGCACACATTGCTAATTAATAATCTCAATACGGTCTGGTAGCTTATGCTTTGTATTAAGGCCAGAAATATTTCTGGTCATAAAAAGTAGGCCAAAATTGTCTTCTCATTTAGGTCCCCTGAACTGTTGCTATTCTGATACAGTTACAGAAAAAAAATGTATTAAATGAAGACAAAATCCCAGATGCCTACATCTGAGTAGAACAGGAACCCCCATTAAATAGAATAACAAACTATAATATATATTATTATGCTTATGCTGCAACTAATTATTAAAATAGTTAGACAAAAGCACATCAAACCTGTACCTTCTGAGAAACACAACCCAGAAAATCCATGGGAGATTTGGGACACTGCCCTACAGGTAATATTCAGGCATCATATTCTTCCAAATATTTGTACCTCCTGCTATAAATTCAAAATAAGAATACAAAACAGAAATTAATTCTACATAGGCTGATAGGTGTTTACTAGGTTAATGACCACAAGGCCCTTTTTAAGCCAAGCCATGCTTCCCAAATCTCAGACAAGTTCTGATACCCTTTATAAGTGTAAGCAGGAGTTTGGCAGGTGAAAATTTTACAAGCAAGAGCCGGGGAGAGTAACCATTTACAGTCTGCCTGTGTCCATTAGAGACACAGGTGCCAAACCAGGGATGAATTTCCTGTTCCCCCATCCAATTGTCCAAGTTACATTTGAATTGGGTTAAAGAGGAGCTCTACTTCATATGGATGGTGAGCCTGTTCCAGAGAAGGGGTAGTCTCAGGGTTACATACCTGTCTCTCTAGCAGGTCTTAAGTATATCCAGACAAAATCTGCATATCCGCATCATCTGTAAAAAAAGAAAAAGGCAAATATAATGTCCGTAATAAGTTGGTACCAGCTATGCCCACAATGAACAGAACACAGTACAAATCCTTCAGTATCCGTGCATCAAATCTTCACTCCAATGAATGTAGGATATGGAATACAGCAACATAATAAATAGCAACAATGTATTTATTATAGAGCTTTGTGTAATCAGTTTACCATTAGTTATGACAATAGCAACAATGTATGTATTACCAAAGAGCTTCATGTAATCAGTTTACCATTAGTTATGACAATAGCAACAAGGTATTTATTACCAAAGAGCTTCATGTAATCAGTTTACCACTAGTTATGACAATAGCAACAAGGTATTTATTACCAAAGAGCTTCATGTAATCAGTTTACCATTAGTTATGACAATAGCAACAAGGTATTTATTACCAAAGAGCTTCATGTAATCAGTTTACCATTAGTTATGACAATAGCAACAAGGTATTTATTACCAAAGAGCTTCATGTAATCAGTTTACCATTAGTTATGACAACCATCTTTCCAATAGCATAACAGCATCCTCAATACCTGTCATGTTCTTCATCCATTGCAGTTCTGGATGGATTCAAAAATGGGTCCAGCATGGAAAACACATCAGTCATTCTCCTTTTCCTCTATATCTGAAATCTTGGGAAAAGACTTTTAGTTTTTACACCAAAATCAAATGTTTTTGGCATATAGCTGTCCCACTTGCATCTTGTCTCCATACATAATGCACTTGTCCTGTAGCACACTGTTCCTTATTTGGTAGGGCTTTATCTGATGTAGGAAGGGAAGGTCATCTCACACTTTCTACCTCCTTTGATAAAATCTGATACATCCATACTTATCTACTGCATTCTGAGATTTGCCCAAAAGCATTTTTCTGAAAGAATAGGCCTTAGCAGGTGTATAAAATTACACTTGATTACCGGCATTCTGTATAAATAAGATGGAAGGAAACAGAAGTTGACACTTGATGCCGACGTCTCGCAATTTGTGAAAGAGGGAAACCATTTTCTGTTTATAGGTAAAGTACTACTGTAATCAGATGCCAACTTTATAACAGAGCTGACAATCTAAAATGCATTCTTCATTTCCATGGTATGTTGTTTAATGCTGTCGCTGTATCACTGTTATCCAAGAACAACACAAGAAAGTGCCTGGGATTGTTTATGAGCTTAACTTCGGCTCAGATTTGCTGAGTTCTTTCTATCTCAATGGAGTGACAATTACAGGACTTCCATGAGCTCTTGATTTTTATAAGGCACCAGCTGAAACACTTCTACAACTTCAAGCAGCACAATAAACTGCAGGTTATTTCTGGCAATTCTGTTTTGCAAATCAGTCAGTTTTAAGTTCAAATGCCAGGCCATGTACAGAAGAGCCAGAATGTCTTGTGCATACAGATGTACCCTGTTGCAATGCAGGGCAGTTTCTGTCTATTGACTGCTAACGCATTGTGATATCTCCAGCATATTGTTTTCACGTATCTTACTGGCTTCTTTAATTGATGTCGTATTTGATAATATATGAATAAGACTTGGCAGTTTATAAGGCAAAAATACTCTCAGCTCATACTCATGATATACAGCTCGACTTCCGTGCTAGAAACAATTCACCGGGATGCTGCGTGATCAGGAGAATACTAATGCAATACATTAATCCCTGAATAACTAATGCGGTGCACACCTACCATCAGAAGACAGAATACTGCCACTTTTGTAATTGCATCTTTGCTGTGATATAATAATAAGAAGAAAAGTATTACTTTTGCTGTTTTGGGCTGGGCATAACAGTAATAAGTCATTTTCCCTGTGAGCACTTCCAATTGCATTTTTACTAAGCCTGTATTTATGGTCTGAAGCCGTACCTGGGCAAAACACAATCAGCTAAAATAAAACACTAGGTACTGGGATAAATAATACATTTCATTAAATGATTTTTTTCAGTAACATGTTAACTTGTGACTTCTCTGTATTTAAAAAAAATACAACTATACACATGCATCACTGTATGCAAAATCATGAGAAAAGCTAGATAAAGCAGGTGTATAGGAATGTTCTGATACATAGAAATGCACACGTGCATTTGGACACTCTTTCTCTCATACGTGCACACACATACACACACACACAAATACTTGCACATTTCTACAAAATAGACAAAATGTTAATGCAAAGCTGTTTTCTAAAATCAAGACAGACCAGTTATGACTGTTAATGCATTTTGATTCTATGCCAGATTCTAACTATATGTGAAATAGTTTAATGTGCACTTGGTTAAGAGCACTGATAACTGTCAAAGTAATTTCTGGTAAATGATAATTTTTACTTGTTTAGGACAATATGTAAATGTCCTATTTGACTGAGTTGAGTAATATTACAGTGTCTCTGAAGTATTTACTATAAGCCAGTTAATTTGCACAAATACAATCTACAATCAAGGACAATAAATGATCTGGCATTTGAAGTGAAGTCAACAATGCTTGCATGGCGACTCAGATTCCCCATGTTAGTGATGAGATTAATGAATAATTCAATTCAATTTTCTCTACCCTAATTAGATTTAACCACCTTCAAGTACACTATTACAGGCTTCTGATCGTTTCGTTTGATGTAGAGAAAGTTATTTCTGATCACGAGCATTTAGTTTGTTTCTAATTGTTCATTCAAGCAAAGGCTACGCTTTCTGTCAAGGCAGCACGAGTGTATAGTTATGGTAGTGGAGGTTATAAAGAAGCGATATGCAACATTTATATTTAATAAAACAATGATATATGAAATGCATATTTCATGAACAGATTGTTGGCTCAGTGTCCATAGCAGTAAGCCTAGTCCAAGCGCAGTATAGTTTATTTAAGAAGATATTTTTCCCCGAACTATTAAGAGAAAGAGATACTGAATACAGATTCTGTTTCAATGTATATAATGTATTCCGCTACCAGAAGTTAAATAAAATATTTATCTATGTAACATAATTGACACTAAAACCATTAAATGGTTGTGATATAAATCACTAAAGTGAAATAGGAAAAAAAAAAATATATATATATATATATATATATATATATATATATATATATATATATATATATATATATACACTGAAGAAATTTACAAACATTAATTTGTTGAAAGAAGGAAGAGGTTACCAACAACATCCTGGATACAGTGGATAAAAATATTAAAACTTAATAGTAAGAGAAAGTTTAGAGAAAAGTGATACATAGCAACATTATCCTCTTGGTAGTCATTGTTTTGATCACCATGGTTTAAAACACTTTTGCGTTCTTGAGGTGCTGGGTGCAATTACATAAACACTGTAGTTTGTGTGGCTTGAATGCAGTAAAGTTATATAACAAATAAGTTTCCCACAGTAAGCATGTCAACACAGATTATACTGTCAGTAAAATTATTACTTATCAAAACATATTTTAGTATATAACAAATGTTGCAAAAATCAAGGATATACTGTGTTTCTGAAGTGTCTGAGTTTCCTGCACGCTTCTGAAAAGGACTATAAAGTATATTAATTTAATTTTACTATCCGAATTTTAGCTCTCTGACTCCCATCCATGTATGTTTTAAATATCAATAGCATCAATTGAAAAGCAATCAACTATTGATGGATTACTTGTAAAGCCAGTTTGTCCATGAGCTTAGTGGGAGTGGAGAGGGACTTCATCTCTTCCATTTATGTGCATACCACTTGCTCTAAGTACAATTTCAGCAGCAGATGTCAGGATTTCATTACTGGGTTAGCAGCGTCAGCATCATTGTGATTGAAGGAATGGGATCATCTGTCAGTGACCAAGAAGGTAGGTCCTAGTGCTAGTTGGTTTCCTTCTATTAATTCATTAAAAAAAAAAACTTTTCAAGAAAGTTGCATGGGGAATCATATATCTTAACCTCTTAGTACAAAATATTTGGACAAAGTTGTAAATAATGGGGGGGACAAAAGCCCAAAAATAGGGACACTTTTTAAATATTGCTCTTACAAACATGGAAAGTTGATAGAATAACAAGTTTTTGCAGTAGCATAAATTTTCTGAAAGGATTGAAGTCTGAAACTCAAATGTATGGCAATATGTTCTGACTTTAACCCACAATGATTTACCAATGATTTGCCAGAAAACCACAATTTAATGAGAAGCAGACCAAAATTATGATGCAAAAGTCTGTATAGTTGAGGGATATGTGGGGAAATTGCCTGTGGGCTTTAACAAATCACTGTGTTTTCAAGCTGTTCTATTTAGTCGGCAGTGCTATTTGAGCGTGATTACCTGGCTGTTATACCTCTCAACTGTCCTTATTTTCCCAGAAAGTATGTTTTCTGACTAATAGTTCATTTGTAGTCCCCAGAATATTTCTGGCATTTGATTTGCAGTAAATTAATGTCATAAACATCATGAACGATGTTACCCTAGCAGAGTTTAAGTATTAGACCAGCATGTAAATTAATTTTCCAACAAAGGTGATAAGGTCAGCAAAGGGGTAGAGAAGGTTCAGGTGAATGTGATAACAGATATATAACCCTGTCCTTCCTAATCTTTCCTAAACCAGTAACTTATAGACTTAAAAAAAAAAAGAATAATGCAATATTGGATAATTATAAATATAGAAAGAAATAAGGGCATTAGCTTGGAAGTTGTCTTACATTCCGGATTATAGGTTAATACACAGTCTCTTTATGTCAAGTGTCTCAAAGTGATCAGAACAGGCTTTTAAAGATCCCTATTGAATATTTGATGTGGTTCTGGCAGTTGTCACTTTGAACTGAACATTGCTTTCCTACCAAGATTGTGAGGTATTTTCTAATGTTGCTGGAGCTGAGACATGCTATTTGTCTTTCTGCTTTTTCCTGGTTAGGGGTCGCCACAACGGAACTCAGGTCCGCTAATGACTGGCAGTAGATCTTCATGAATGCCGAGGTGCCAGCTCAATGTCCAACCTTCAACGAAGGCATGCCCATTTACGCATGTCTTTCGAACATCCACCCAACTGCGGGGAGGACATGCAGACTCCACACAGAAGGCACTCCCCGCACTCCAGCCGAGAATCTGAGACATGAATGTCACTAAAAACATGATTGAATAGTCACGTTCTGGAATGCTACAGCAGCAGTAGTAAACTCAGAACTTGTGTGGCATTTCGGCCACACCTGCTGGTCATGTGAGAGATTGCAAAGTATTAGTAGGGTATTTATTGCCTGATGGAGTTTCACAAGCACTCTTATTTCAGCTGTCAGTATTACATTTATTTATGATGGCTTTATCATCCTAGAAGAACAGGAAATATTTATACTAATGTTTTTTATTTATTTATTTTTTTAAATAATATTATAGAACATAGAGATAAATAAGTAATAACTCTTTTAACTGGGTTTTAAGTTAGCTATGTAGGCTATATTTGATCATTTTCCAGGCATTCTGTTGGTGGATTAATCATTGAGTGAAGTAAAATGTATTTAGTTTTTCTCAGGTTTTAATCTCTCAGTTTTATTTACAGGTCCTTCATCTCTTCTGGTGCTCAAAGACAGGTGGTACCAGATAACCCAGGAACCCCAATGTTTATTTTCAGATTCGGAGGCAGCCCAAGTACAGGATCAAGCTTTGGTAGCAGGAAAATAACCTTGATGGTAGCAGAAGAGGAACAGATACCAGGGTCCAACCCTCTGCATAAGACAAGGAGAAGGGCTAAAAATACACCCTAGTTACAGGGAAGAACCCTACTTCTCTAGCTGATGACATGGCTGACGCTTAAGGTCATGACATGGTGGAGAGCATCAGAGCTGGGTGTAACGGAAAGGGAGGAGACAATGGATTTGTACTTTGAAGAGTTTATGAATTCTCTTCCTGATTAGAGTAGGGTGAGCATTTGATTTAGATTTGGAGAGGAGTTTCGTTGCTATATCTGCATTGTCTAGTACTGAACAAGGAGTGTTTCCCCTAGACGTGCCTTAACCTCCCCTTTACTAACCCAGCAATCTGGTGCTGACCCTCCTATTCCTGCAAAGAAATCCAAATTGGTCAATCCTGACCTCAGTATCACTCCCATGGTTGTGATAAACTTGTGTACCACATCTCAGGGTTCCCATATTACCACTCAAATCCTGATGAATACTATGGAGAAAATCCATAGAGGAAATTTGTGGACATACTGGCTTTAGTTGATATTGAGGGTATTTTCCATATAATTCACACCATGAATTGTGGGGCAAAGGATCATTTGGCAGCAGCCACTGGGAATAAAAATCTCAGCAAAGGTGGTGGCTATGAATTTGGACATGTGGCATTTAGGTTTCAAGTTTTTATAGGTATTATCGTGGAAAATGATCCCAGTCAGGCCCTACCCCTGGTCACACATTATTTAACCATTAGGGAAGCTCACCGTGTAAAAGGGGGCACAGCCCGGTCATCATGTGATCAGAGATTCAGGAAATTAAAGGCCATGATCAAGTCTATCGGGGAGGGATCACAGACATCCTGATATTTGGTTATGTTGGAAAAGTCTAATACCATTGAGAATGAGACTTTAGCTATAAGTCAAGATTTGCAAAAATGTTGCTGGGTCTTCAACAATGGCAGGTGTTTTTGGCCTATGTGTAAGTTTGCCCATTTATATATTTCCTGTGGTAAGGACTACCATTTGGTTAGATGCTGGGCTAATGCAGTCCACCCTGCACATAATAATTTGACTCCATATCACAAGAATAACACTGCTTTACCCTAGAATAACCCATTCAGGAGTAACTAACCTTTTCATGGTCAGAGATCCTATCCATCAAGGGGTCAGGCTTCATGGCAGTCACTCTCACTCACCAATAAAACTAGATAAATTGATTTGGCTGCTGTTGGACCACTCAAAAATGAAACCTGCTATGTTTCTTTTTGAAGGATTTGGATACTGGCTTAAGACTGCTTCTGAGGTTCCTTTAGATTTTAGACCAGTTATGAAACTTTCATTTATCATAGGTCATGAGGATATTGCCTCCAGATTAACTGAAAAAGAAGTATCAGCTGGTAGAGTGTTGGGCCCTTTTTTGCACCCTCCTTGGCCTACTTTTAAAATTCCCAAAAAGAAAGATGGGGAGATTAGACTGATTCATTACTCTTCTCACCCTGAATGTCTGTCTGTCAATAATTTCATTGACAAGAGACAAGCTAAGGTGCACTATTCTTCCCTGGAACAAGCAACTAATTTAATTTTGAGACACATGGACCCCTGGCAATGTAAATTAGATATCCATTTGGCCTTTCTGCTGCTTCCCATAAGCCAAGAGGACTGGCCCCAGTTAGGTCTTCACTTCAATGGCAAGGTCTTTTTTGACATGATAATGCCCATGGGGAGGCTCAGTAGCTTCTACTACCATCAAGGTATTCAGAACAACCATACATTAATGCTGGCAGGAAAAAGCACTCCAGCAATCAGCAACTTGTTATTTAGAGGATTTTTCTGATAGTAGAGGAAGGCAAAGAGGGGGCCATGGAGAGTATTCCAATATTTATAGACTGTTGTCCTGCCGTTGTGTACCATAGGCTTAGGATAATTTGGAAGGGCTGAGTCAAGAAAATACATTTCTAGGCTTAGCAGTATACATTACACTGATATCCTTTAAGCTTCTGGATGGCAATCTGGACCAATTCAGGTCCACAATTTTGAAATTTCTTGGGGCCCATAAGGCTAGCACAGGAGATATCATGCAGCTGCATGTGTTATTGAACTTTGTTTACATGGTCATTACTCCAGGCAGGACATTTCTTTGATCCATCTCTTATTTACTAAAATGTAATAAATGCAAACACTTTAAGGTATAAATAACATGCAGGGTAAAGGAGGACATTCACCTTTAGTATATCTTTTTGAACCAATTTAACTGAGCGTCTATTTGGTAATCGCCTTGGGTGTCATCCAGTGAGCTGCATCTGTTTACAGACGTGGCAACAGAAATCGATATGTGTGCATATTTTCAACGTAGTTGGTTTGCTGCCAAATGGCCTAAGTCCTGGAATGCAGAAAGGAAGATTTTACCTTCCTAGAGATTTTTCCAGTTTGGGCAGCTACTTTGGTATGGAAGTACTGGTTACAAAGCTGTATGACTTCCTTTTGTTCAGACAATCTTGCAGTGGTCCATGCCCAAATAAACACTCATCTAAGGTAAAATGGATGCACTCCATCCTTAAGCTGCTAATACTTTTTCAAGTATGCATTTACCTGGTTATGCTAATGGAATATCTGACAGTCTGCCTCACTTTCAGTTTACCACATTTCACCAATTGGCCCTGGATGTAGAGCCACTCAGAACCTTCATTCCCATGCAGGTGTGGTTTATTGAAGAAGGATAGCCAGATAACTAGTGGCAAATTCCTGAGCACAGACTACAAAAAGGGCTTATCCATCATCATTGCAAGCCATTAACGTTTTCTATACTTCATTACACCCAAATCATAGAAGATGGGGATTGCCTTTGGTCATGAACTTTCTTGTGCAGAGATGTGATTACCTAATATGCTCTGCATACACTTGGCAGCATCAGGCTGTTTAGCATGAATACTGAGACTTAAGGATTACTAGAGTCACTAGGTGACAACTAGAATACATAAAGTTTGGGAAAATGCTAGAGAGGCTTCAGAGGATCACAGAAGGCTGATACGGCAGCAGCACCTGGCTATTGTTGTCAAGGGCCTCTTTAATTCAGTTGTCGATATTTATAACTTTACCTTATGGGCAGCTATATTCACATGTCTTTATGCTGGTGCTTTCCTTTACAATAAGTTGTTAAACTCCTTATGGTAGAAGGACGTAGTAATTCATAATGAATTTCTTTTGATTTGGCTGGGAAAGTCCAACACTGATCAGTCTGGTAGGGATCAACAAGTCTGCATGGACACAGCCAGATTCTTGGTTATTTGCCCTGTCCACTGGTTTACCTTGATGCACAATATCATCCCTAAAGCAGTTAAAGTAGGTCTTGTATTTACTTCATTGCTTGGCAGGCCTTTTAAGTTAATAGATGCTAACACAACCTTAGTTAAAGCTCTTTCATTTCAAGTCCTAGAGTCACATGGGTATTTACATCAATCCTTTCAGACAGAGCATATATCCCATCTAGCAGTGAAGGAGCATTCCACCCAAGTGCTAAAAAGAATGGGAAGGTGGTTGTCTGAGGCCTTTTTTTATCTTATATTAGGCATTAATACCATGATTTTGTGTTTCAGGGAAGGAAGCTATCTGGATGATGGGATACTCCTTCCTTAGCCAAAACCGGTTTGTTACTGCTCTATTTATACATGCTTTAATAAAGCATTTCTGTACCACAGTCTACTGGCCTTTGTGCTTTTTTTAATTGAATTAATTATTTTTGAGGCCCTGCAGTTGCCGTACTTGCAAGGTTTCTTTTACTTTAATACTTCCATTTCAAAACTTGTTAAATTTAAATACCAGTCACATTATTATTGTTCTACCAAGCTCAATTCTATTCTCTGATCAAATTGAATTTGAATTTTACATAGTACTATTCCTGTAGCACACTGATCTCTAATTTTTATTAGAATGTCGCAGGGCCATAAGGTTGATCCCTTGGCTAAACACTTTGTATACTTAATAAGGACAAATTGTACCTTGGACACCCGACTGCAGCATGGCAGGTTTACATCATCACAGGTACTCTGCTTTGCGAATAAGATGTAAACCTATGGCCTTAGCTCTGCCTGAGTGACATGTTCTGAAAACTCATTATGACCACAGATCAAAAGCATGCATAACATTAGTGGACTACATTTAGAACTTCACAAGTTTAATTTTGTTTTATTATGAAATAACATGAAATAATTAAGGTTCTCCTTTTTGTGAAGATAACATATTGAAGTTCCTACTGTAATCTATGTTAGCTGATTAATACAAACTGGACTTATAATTTTTGCTGTTTTTAAGAGTCTTTTGGGCCTTGATCTCACCCAGTAGGATGAATGTTGGCAGGGACCCAGGGTTATGTGTTGGAGTAAGCCTTTATTAGTCATAGTCACCTTTTGTTGGCAGTTTTAAATTCAAGTATTACTGTAGTGCAATTAGAGGAGTAACAATCTGGATGTAGTTCTTTAGTGCAGATCTGCTGTTGGATACTCTGTTACTTTTAGTACTCCCACAGTTGTTCCTTGGGCAGTTAAAATATGGTCGTCAATTATTCCCAGATTAACTTCTAAAGGGCCAGTTAAAGTGGCTGCAACTGAGATAATGAGAAGGTTTATTAATCTTAGGACTGTCCAAGCTACTGCATCTTTAAATACAAGGTTACAGCGCACTGGCGTTTTTCCAATGGGGACCTAATGTGTATAAACAGGAAGGCGTGCATTTGAATGAGATCAGGCATGCTCTGTTTAATGTACATCTATCTTTTCTATTAAAGGACTTAAGGTCAAGTGATAATATGGTTTAGAGGATCACATTATTTGAGGGCACTCAGACGTACAGACAGGATAGAATAATGGTAGGAACAGGCTCCCATTTAGGCAGCAGGGTAGGCACTTTGAGCTAATGGCCTATTGTAAGGAGGATAATTACTTTTCTTTCCTGTGTCGATTTGTTGATAAGAGTGAGAGGTCTAGGACACTGCTCTTGGGAACTACAAATTGTTAGTTTGAGTAAGCAGTCTGTTATGCTGCTAAGCACTGATGAAATTGCAGGTTAGTGAATGCTGCCTGTCAAAATAAATGTTGTTCAAATTGTTGCATCAGTTGTGTATTATACTGATGCTACTGGCAGTTATAAATGGTCTATATATGCTGTTACTTGATTGTGGTGATAAAGTTGGTCCCAAGTTGGCTATTGTATACAAAGGACAAGTAGGTATGGACAAACAAAATTTGCCTGGGTAGACAATTTTATTCAGAAATGCCTGCCAAGCAAAAAGGGATGGGAAGCTGGAGTTAAAAGAGCTGGTTAAGTAGTGCATTTAATTGATAGGAGAGTTAGTATGAGAAATACAGACACAGAAAGTGCCAGGGAAGATAGACAGGCTATAAGATAATGTTTTTGGAAGCAGGGGGAGTAGAGGTAAGTATTTAAAAGGGGAATAGAGTTTTCAGTCTCTGGTGCAGATAATTGTGAAAGCTCAACTACTAACACAGAAAGCATGTTGTTAGAAGATCTGTAGGTGGGGAGTTTTGGGCAAATGGCCTCCTATAAGGAGGCTACCCCTTTTATTTCCTGAGCTGATTCCAATTATTAGTGTGAGCGGTCTAGGATGCTGCTCTTGGAATTGTAAATTGTTACTTAGAGTAAGCAGTCTACTGTGCTGACAGCCATTTATGAAATTGTGGGTGAGTAGTCTATGAACACTGCCTACCAGGTTAAAGGATGTTCATATTATTGTATTATACCGATGTTAATGACAACTGTAAATGTTCTATACATACTGTTAGTTATGGTAATGACGTTGGTTACAAGGCAAGACACTGATGTGGTTATTGTCTTAAAGGGGCAGGGTGACACTGGCAATGTAGATTTTGCAGGCATGAAAGGGATCTAAAATCTGTAAGAAATGAATGGTTGAATTATACTAAACTACTACAGCAAATATTTTATTCTCAGGAGGCAATGTTTTACACTCAGTTTACATAGATCATGACAATTTTTGTTTTAAAAATTTACCACATACCCTATTATAGGCATATAAAATGCTGAAATAATATGTGAAATATATTTTCAGATGTTAAGACTTGATGTAAATTGTAGTTTCTATTCAAAAATACTGAGTGGAAAGCACTCATAATTCAGATGCAGTCTCTCTTTCTTTTTTTTTTTTGCACTGCAGATAAAATTGCCGTCTTTTCGGTTTACTTGTACAGGTTATCATCAGAACATCATCATTCATTGCATCTCATTGCAGAGACATTTTTCTTAATCTTTTTTCACAGATTGCAACACTTAAAACTATGTACCCATTGACACTTGTACAATGCCAAATTAGTATGTTGCCATTCTATTGACTCATACAGAGTTTATAAAAAGGAAAAATTAATTTATATTTATTTAGCATTTGTTGACCAGGAAAGTCCACTGGGTCAGAGACCCATTTTCAGTGGAGCCCCGGGGAGAAAAGCTCCACAAAGCATTACTGAGACACAATGTTTAACATAAGCTTAAAAAATTACAGATATAACAGGCAGGAAAACATATTACAATTTACAAATTATAGGATTTACATTAATATGCACTGGGAATCATTACATAGGGTATGATGTTACATCAGTAGAAATGCGTGGACTATAATACAATATTTTCTTTGCTGACAGTATAGTTTACAGTATTATTGTGAAGACTAGAATTTGGTAAAATTAAAGTATTAAAAATAAAATGTATTTTATTTTTATTGAAGTATTAAAAATAAAAATAATAGCTGTATTATTACAATTTAAAATTGAAATAGGCTGCAAGTAGAAAGTGTTTTACAAGAATGACACTAAGACTGATATTTTTTTTTGCTAGTGAACTGAGAAGCGACCCAGGTGTACCTCTTTAAACTCATGTCGTACATTCACCTGCATGATTCCTACACATGCACACCTATGCGCGCGCACACACACACACGCAATCACAAATACAGCATATGGATGTGTGTTTGTCATTTAAGCACTTGGATTTCTCTTATCTAAAAAAGTCAACAACGAACAAATAAGCACAGAAAATGAAGATTGTTGAACACTTTTAGTAAAAGCTTGAATGTTTATCATTTTTCTTATATTTACAATTTAATATCTCATTTAAAGTACATCCTACATGTCTTTCTTCTTAAGTACCTTAGCAAACTCTATGTAAAATATTACGCAGGATTTATGTCACGTTTCATTTACAAAGAATCCTCAACAATAGAAATGAATTAATGTATGTATTATTACTTGTAGGCTCACAAATCCTTGGATTATTTGCACTGCTACATTTCAAGTCTATAATAAGGAATCTTGTTGGTGATTAATGCATGGAAATATAAAACTCAGAATATTCAGAAAGCATGTTGAATTTATTTTTATACAAAGATATAAGCTTATTTAATATTAGTTGGACTTCCAGTAGGCTTTCATGGTCATACAGCTTCTCCATCTAGCATAAACAATGAATTATGAATCCCCATCTTAATTCCACACTTTCTGCTAAAGGAATTGAAAATGTTGCAGCAAATGAAGAGATGGTTTATTATGCAAGAATAAAAGGAAATGATTTGCCTCCAGGGAATGAGGGTCATATATGCCAAGTTAGTTACAATTTGAGGTTCATATATAAGGCTGGTTCATTATGATGTGAATGGAAGTTCTTTTAGAGCAATAGTTCCCTGACCCAAGTATTGACCTGAAAGTTAATTGAATATATATGCATTTAAATTGAGTGGTTTCACTAGTACTGCTAGTAAAATTCATTTCCGTTATAAATTTAATATAATAATGGAAATTGACTTAGGAATATGAATGAGATTTTGAGTGACTAGAGTATGTGACAAAACTAAAAAAAATATTGAAGTGCAAAAGTTTCATATAGTATATTATTTTGTTTCTAAATGTTAGGAACTAAAAAAAATTACTTGTATGCTAGCCATTAGTATTAGATGAACACAAAATAGTTCAGTTCAGACACTGTGGTAAAAACTGGTGATGGTCAACAAAAACAAGGACACAGCAGAGTTGATAATGTCTTAAATATCATCATTAAAAATCTTTGAAATACTTTTGAAAAATATACTCCTTAAAGGGCCTTTTCAAGATGGACAAGTATGCCAAAAAGTGAATTTGAAGGTACAAAATGCCAAGACCGATGTCTCAAAATGTATCATATAACTGTTAGTAGCCCCCAAAGCTATCTCTTAAATCTCGTTTGTGAATTAGATAACAGGGAACTAAGAGTAACAAGGTGAGTGGTGCAGGACTTGTACCAAACTGTGGTGAGGAAGGGACAACTAAAATAATAGGATGATGCCCTTATTTCATTGGTCAGTTTATCACCCCATCCTCTGCTATGATCCAAAGCTTTCAGTAGATAGCAAAGAATAAGACCAAGGATACTTGTAGTAGAAATAAGATGTCTTTGGAGGATAGTTGACTTCTGTCTCCATGGCAAAGTGATGAGGTTAGCAATTTGAGAATATCTCACAATACAATTTCTCATCTGGGTTCAGAGCTGTCATTTGAGGTGGTCTGGATACTTTGTGAAGATGGTCAGTTCCCAGAGGATATGTTTTAGACACAGATCACTGGACGGAGGTGCCACAACAAATCTAGGAAATGATGGAGTGTTTATAACTTTTAAATTGCCTGTGAATGCCTGCAGATCTCATAGGGTGAGTTGGAGAGTGCTTCTGGGGATATGTATTCTCACCATGATGAGCAGTTTTTTTTAAATGATGTTCAGTATGATAACAAAGTTTGTATCTTCTAAAGAAAGTTAGATCAACATCAAAACTTTGTACTGCACTCATCACTCCATTCATAACCAGAGCAAACACTGCAGGACATACACAATGTAGTTATAGTGGTCAGATACCATCAATACCTCATGGTGGAGTTACACACCAGTAGTAAATGCATGAGTTCTGTAAAAAGAATCGCAAGGTAAATGTTACTGCTGCAGTCTATATGGGAAGATGTCAGTGTATATAGTAGGAAAAAGCCTTTCAGGAAAACTTGATTCTTTGACTACTGTTCATGTGTGCACAATGTTTATCAAGGATTGGTACAAATGTTCACACTCTATATACAAATTCCAGGCTGTCTCCATTGTAAGAAATTATCAGAAAAATGAATAGAACATGGGGAAAACATCACAGTTGCTTCCATAGTCAGTGGGTTTAACTTGGCAGGATTATGTTTCAAGTGACTGGGCTGCATCTAAAATAAGATATCCTCCTAACTGTCCTCAAATAAAATACCATTTGAAATTACCATACAAGGGAAATACCAAAATATCTGAGTATCATCCACAAAGAAAGAATATCTCACATGGAAACATGAATTCAATCATGCATGTTTTAGTAAAAAATTTGATCATTTTTAATTAAAACTCATTTTTTACTTGTACAATATTCACTGATATGAGCAAGATTACAGAACTGTAGGTACGTAACTTTCTTCTTATCCTCAGGTTGTGTGATTTTTACTACAGCATATGTGGAAATGCGGATGTCGTTTTCTTTAATTATTTTGGACTCAACATTGTATATTTTTGACTTTAATATTTCGTTATTTCACATTATAATCTTTGAAGTTTCCTTTCTTAACAATAAAGTCATTTGTGTCATTTCCATCTAATGACGTCTTCCACATAAAGCATGCACAGTGTGATCAACATAATTGAAATAGAATGCAAGGAATAATGCATGACAAAAAAAGTTTAATCCACCATTTGTATGCATCAGGAGATGAAGGGGGAGCTCCAATCAAAAACTGTAATAGACAGCCTGCAGTAAGAAAGCAGATACTGCTTCAAGATACTGCAATGATTGTCTGTCAGTGTGTTGATCTGTTTTGTTTGAAATAACTCATATGTTCATGCGTGTGCACTAGGCTAATGGCCCTGGAGCCTTTACAAGCCTAGCCCATAGAAGTGCCCTGGCATTGTGCCACCCGACGTTAGTTCTCAGTGCCTCTATCAAGTAGAGCCACTGGAGTGACCACTGGCTTGAACTTTCTATTTCCCATTCACTCATCGAGATTTCTCTTGAAGAGGGCCAGTGAGGTGCTCTGCTTGACATTTATGGGAAGTCTCTTCCAGAGCATGGGCAGTCTCTGGGTTTTGAACCTGTCCCTCCAGCATGTTCTGTTGATTGTGGTAATGAGCTTGAGGTCTCTGGAGTATGTGGTGTGGATAGACTGGGATTTCTTTAGATGTAGCATTTCTAACAGAGCTGGGTCAGACATGGCTTTGTAAGTCAAGTAGAGATCACCTCTTAGTAAACGATATGAGATAGAGAATAGCTGGAGTTTTTTGGGTCTGTCCATGTAGGACATGTGTTTCAGGCCTAGGATCCTCTTCATGAAGTACTTTTGTGGCATTTCCAGCTGTTGCATATGTCTAGTGAGGTACATGTCAAATTGGGCATTATACTCGATGACTGACCTAATGAGGGAAGAGTAGAGAGAGATGATGACCTCTTTCTTCCTGGATGCAAAACCCTTGGTAATGAGATGTGCCACATAGAAGGACTTTCTGACCACAGTGGCAATGTGGTGGTCGAAGAAGAGGTTGTTGTCAACCTGTGTCCCCAGATGTCTTCCAATGCCTTCAGTGTTCAGTGGGCTCCCATCGATGTGGTAATTAGTGGAAACTGAGTTTTTTCCCCAAAGGGGATGATAACCCATTTTTTGTAATTAAGCTTAAGGCAATGGTTTCAACACCAGTCACTGGTCTCAGTGAGGCCTTTCTGTAGGATGTCTCCATCACTTGGGGAGTTAATAATGGCTCCCAGCTTGCAGTCGTCTGCAAACTTGGTCAGCCAGAGTCCCTCTGTGTTGGCCTGGACTTCTGAGAAGTAGATGCCAAACAGGAGAGAACCCAGGACCAATCCCTATGGGACTCCACTGGTGACTGGTCGGCAGTCTGACTTGGAGTCCACTACTTTCACACTGTGGGTTCTATCTGTGAGCCAGTTTGCAACCCATCTAGTGATATAGGGGTCGATGCCTAGTTTAGTGAGTTTATCAATAATTCCTGAGTGGGGAATGGTATCAAAGGCCTTGGCCAGATCGAGGTAGACTGTATGAACTGCCTTGCCCTCATCTGCAGCTCTGGTGACTGACTAAAAGAAGTCAACCAGGTTGAGCAGCCATGATCTACCTTTCACAAAACCAAACTGAGTGGCATCTAGAGTTTGTAGATTCCCTATATCCTTGTTAATTAGGTCCATGATGATGCGCTCCATAGCCTTACATATTAGATTCATCAAGCTAATGGGGCAATAATTCCCAGGGTCCGTAGTTGCTCCCCCTTTTTGGAGAGAGATGGCTGTAGCAGTGCACCATTTGGTAGGGACAAAGCAAGAGGTGAGGCTATGATTGAACAGAGCACAAAGATGTGGTGCCATTTCACTTTGTAGTTCATGTAGAACGCATACAAGGATATTGTCGGATCCCATGGAAGCTGTATTCTTGGCCTTGGACAATGCAGCTTTAACCTGTGCTGCAGTAATGCTGGGTGTGCGTCATTCCTCCAGTATTGTGATTGGTCCTTCGGGGGGAGGGGTAAAGTTGGTACTGAATCTGTAGGCCAGTATGTTGGCAATGTCTGTTGGCTCAGTATAGGAGGTACCATTGTACAGTAACTCATAGCAAACCTTGGTATTGCCATGGAGATTCATTATATAACTATAGAAGGCTTTGTGGTTATTTTTAGTGTCTGCCGCAATTCTGCTTTCATAGCTGGCTTTAGAGGTTTTGATGAGGGATCTCAATTTTTTGTTGAGGCTAATAAGAAAGGCTTTCCAGTCTTGAGACTTCACCTTTTTCTGCAACAGTTTCTTCCTTCTACTGTAGAGTTTATTAATGGCAGGGGACCACCAGATTGGCTTCCTTTTTTGGAGGAGAGCATCTTGGTTCTGTTGGGTTTTTTTGTAATAATTAAACTAATGCCTGCTAAAAGTTTCAGTGTATAGACTGAAAATTATCTCATTGTTTTTTGAAAATACTGTTGAGTTTTGTTAAGATATTTGGGTGGTATATATTTAGTTGCAAATGGTATTTGCAAAGGCTATGCCTATGTGCAGCTATGATTCACAAAGAGTAACAACTCTTAGGCAAAGCTTTTTTAGCAATTTTTATTTAAATCTAATATAAATGGAAGAATAATTAGATGAAAATGATGAATGTGTGAAAAATAAGCCAATATAAGGACATTTTCCTGCTTCAGTGTGACTCAGTCCCTTTTCAGTGTGCAGCGGTGTGTCATGTATACATTGGTAAAGGACACCTATAAGTATTATAAAAAGGCAAGCTGCACCTTTTACATTCACTTTGAAATCCATGCTTGCTATTGCTGCCTGCTGAGCTGTCTCCAATTCTCTTGTTTAGCCCAAAGTCAAGTGAGCCAAGTGGCACTTGACATCTGAGAAGACAACATATAGGCAAAGGTTAACCCATCAGGACTTTGCACATCTGAAAATCCTGGATAGGTTTAAAGTAGAAAGGGACATTGTACAGGGTTTTTAATGTCCAACATAATGGGAATAGAGGATTGTGTGGCTTTCTTGTACCTGTGGATACCAAGGTATATATCGCCTTGTCTGTACTAGATATGGGGACCTTCCATATACAAACTGAGGTCACAGCCTTCTACCTAAAGGATAAATAAGTACTTCTTCAACACAGTCTTGCATAGGTGAATCAGTATATAGATTTCCTGTAGTCATTATGAGTACCTTCTATGGAATGATACTATTCTCCGAGGTACTTGTCGCTTATTAATACTTCATCTGGATCATGATATTAGAGACACTGGAGCATTAAGGGCTACAGTTCCATCACTTGCCATGTGATGCATGACGCATAGGTGTCCATTACCAATGTGTCACCCCAGCATCCTGGCAGTGTCTATCATTCTTATAACTGGCAGAAAAGCTCACTTTAATACTTCTTCCTGCATGGTAGGATTCCTCACAGTCGCCTAGCTAGCAGTTGCCAATTAATAATACTTTTCCTAACCATAATCACTTATTTAGCCATACAGTGTATAGATAGTATTGAGTAAGCACCCTTCTTTTTCATTTGTCCCCTTCCTATTTTGTTTTTCCAGCTGTCACGGGCTACCCACTCAAATCTTGGCTAATGATTCCTATCCATAACCCCAAGGCAGCTACTTGGAGTACTTCATCACCACCTTGTCCCAGACATGCATAGTCATACAGTGTTTGGTGTGCTCAAAACCCATTTATTTTATTCTGATGAGTCCATGGGTGGGTCTTGATGAGTCCAGGCATGGGAGTGGGGGCAGGGGGGTATTTGAGTATGATCTTGTGATTACAGTCAGGATGTTTACCACTGTCTTCATTCTGGACAACATGATCATGCATCAGTCTGGTGCACAACTGATCACTGCAAGTCCAGCCCATGTTACTGGGAGACCAGCTCCATCTAACTTTTCTCCCACCAGTAACAATGGTGGCCAGCCAATGGCAGTGACATGGCAATCTCTCTGTCAGCTTGTGTGTAGTATGGGACTGCACAGGCAAAGAGGCTTTGGCTAGTCCACAACTATGGACCTTGAAATTCACTTTGTACCAGTGCAAAGCTGCACATACAATAACTGACTGCATGCAGTGTTACCTGTGGAATGCGCTGTGTTGTGTATTGTTCACTTGCCGTGTACATCAGACTTTTCTCCATGTATGAAGAACATTTTTTTTACTATGTATTTGCAGCCATCTTTTGTACAGTGTTGAGGATCAGAAGTACAAATTCTAGTTATACCAATGGTTCTTAATGAAGTACAGAAAAGCAGATGTCATGAAGCATGTTTAAGGCTATACAGGGATTGCTTCACTGCAGTGCCAAAGACAGGCTGTGATAAATGTAACCGTGCACAGAAAAAATAATTATTTGACTTGAGAAAAGAAGTATGCCCCCCTCACTATTGTCTTTTTATTGTTTTTGAGATAAGAGGAAAAACCTCAGCTTTGTACCTGTCTGAGAAGTGACTAATGGGTGAGTATATCCTGTGTGCCTGTTTTTCAAAATTTCAGTTATATTTGAAAGGTGTCATAACTGATGTCCCCTAAAGATGTTGAGGATGATGCTCCCATAGATTAAGTTTGCATCAGACCAATTTATTTAAGCAATAACCCATGCCTGGGTGTGGGTAATGCTGGATTTACCCATGGTTGGTGTGGTTTGGTCACGAGGGCGAAGACAACCATGGGTAAATCCAGCATTACCCACACCCAGAAGTGGGTTATTGCTATTATACAATGACATTATTTAAGAAAAAAAAATACTTACTTTTCTTAAATAATGGCATTGTATATAATGCCTCCGTGCTGCCCTTCCCACAGCTGTCTGGTATTCTGTGGCAGTTCTGATGTACTTCGCATGCGTATGCTTATGCAGTACATCAGAGCTGTGTGTGGAAGCAATGGAGAAAGCAAGATCTCCGTTGCTTTTTAGAAAGTGTCTCGCAATGTTAAAGGAGTTTAACATAGCGAAACAGCTTTAAAAAAAGCAATGGAGAAAGGAAGCTCTCTGTTGCTTTTTTTTAAGCTGTTTCGCTATGTTAAACTTCTTTAACATAGCAAGACACTTTCTAAAAAGCAATGGAGATCTTGCATTCTCTGTTGCTGTAACAAAAAAAAAAAAAGGACTTATACTAATGGAAAAAGTCTGGGCGATCTGACCTTTTTCCATTAGTATATGTCTGATTTACAATGGGTACGCTGACCAATCAGAGTGCATGTTTTGTAATATTAATGGGGGGGTCGTTGTATAATTATTTATCATTTATTTACAGGGTTAGTCCCACCAGGTTGGTGGCCTCTTCAGTGGAGACTTGAACAAGTGTAACTACTGGGGAAACTTGACCATGCCACTCTAAAATACCAAGTTGCTCCTATGATAAATTCTTCTGGATCCATGGGACCCTCTTAACAGTAAGCTAAATACTGCAGGACCTACACCTTGACTAAGATGTTCTACTAAGTGTAGTGAAAGTCTGACAAGGTCTGACTGCATTCTTTTGTGAATCTATATGAGTGGATAGAGCAACTATTTATGATATGTAATATATCTATGTATATACATCGATAGATACATTAATATACACACACACACACACACACACACCTGAGTAGCATGGTGACCACACTAGGAAGAGTGGGAATCAAATGTATTGTCAGTATTGATTTTGTGTTTACAAACACAGAGCATTATGAATGGATTTCTGATGATAACTAGCTTATTATGTTTTCTCAAAAAGGATACCAAGAATTTCATCTCATAAGCAAAGCTTAAGACCACAATAAGGACTATAAGTGGTGACAGACACATTCATAATTCTTTGCAGTGCATAGAGCTTTAGCTGTTCCTTGTATGACCACTGACAGAAGGAAATGCAACTATTTGCTTTGGAAGTCATTAAATATGATCAAGCAGACTGCAGCACAGATCTTAGATTCATTGGTTTATAATTCTGGTCAAATATAAAAGTAATGGGAGGCGGTAAGGAGTCAAATTTAGATTTAATTTTATTTTTAGTAAATTAAGCTGCCATGAAGCTCACATAGCTAAGAAGCTAGTGGCCACCATTTTTTGCAGTTGCTAATTAAAATGGTGAACTATATATATATATATATATATATATATATATATATATATATATATATATACACACACACACATGTGAATTAAATGTGTGTGTTTCTACACATGCATGCATCTGAATGTGTGTTTGCATGCATGAGATAAACTGAAAAAAGAGCAAGAGAGACAGTGCTAACTGCAACAAGCAGTCTATTGGCAAGGAGCTTTTCGAAAGTATGGTGTGTGTGTGTGTGTGTGTGTGTGTCACTTTCTCTGCCTGTCTATGCTTCTAAATGTGTATGATTTTCAATGCATTTGTCTGTAGGTCTGTCTGTATGAGATTTTTGAACATGTATGTGAGTACATATTAAATACTTACACTAAATACTTCCTTCGAGGCCAATTACATAAAATCCAGATGGTTTGCTAAATTAGGTAGTGGAAATATTTTACATTAAAAAAGTAAATAAAAAATCAAGTAATAATAAAATAAATAAATACAACATTTAACAGATACCTCATTCTGTATACACAATAATGCCCTCCAGTCAGTGTGGGTGTATGTGTGACTTTGTGTTTGTTATTGTGGAAGTAATGCCCTTCCTGGGCTTTACACGCTCTCTGCCTACCCTGGGAATGTTATTTCCACAATCGCACATATCCTATTGGGCATCAATTCATGCATACTTTACCAAAAAATTAAAACAAAAAAAATTACGAGGGACAGAGTAAAAATATGAAACAAAGTTAGGAGTATTTGAGAGACATACACACCAGGTAGATAAAAAGTTGTTTTACCTTTAGCTGCAATTTTTTTTTTTTTTGCTAGTTGGCACTGTTTACTTTTAAACCCTAACTTGATATCAGATTGTAACATCACTTACGTGGTGCTTAACAATTGTTCATCTAAGTGATGATGTCACTACCAGGTCTTTCACCAGGGAAGCTGTTAACAAGTTTATCTTTCTTCCCCATATTTAACTGTAATCTTGGCACTATGTTCACCAAAACCCATTAATAAGGCATACTATAATGCAGCAAATAATAGTAAAAAGGACCACCCCAAAACTCACAATGAACCTTTATTGCCAAAGTTAAAAACTACAGTTAAGTGCTTTCATCATCTACTAACATCCTCAGAACCATTGAATAACTTGTACTATGCAAACAGTGAATAAAAACACATAGACATACACACCCATTTCAATTTTGTCCAATAGTAAAACAAGGAACATGGATAACTTTCAACCATGCACCTTAAAAACCATCCAATGAAAATTAAAAATCCAACTCCATGCCTCTTGAATGATTATGCAAACACACACACACATGCTGTCTATTCAATTACTAGAACTACAAAGACCAATCATGTGCTGGAAAGAGAACATTTGACCAATAAAAACAAACAATAGGAAAGTCATACTCTGGAAAAAGTTCTTTACACTTTTGTTGCTGTTTTTTTAATTCAATAACAATTGAAATGGAATAATTGAGTCCTGTTGGCATGGTTGCATTTAATATCAAATGCCACATAATTTCACAGTGTAACAGGTGTTTTTTCTAGTCAATCAATAAAACATCACAGCCTGCCTGTTCCAATGCACAGAAATTACATTTTAAAAATTGCAGCATGTTAGCACATCTAGCTGGTGCACTCTTGTTGTCTTTTATCTCAGAGCTGTAAACATGCTGATTTAGTCATTTGTTTAGAAAATTGTTGGTTTTGCCAATGTAAAAACAGTACATGACCCACACCATGCCATATAAACCAACAGGACAGATGTACATTAAAATCAGCTATGTATAGCACTACTATTAATTTAATTTAATATTAATTAAATTAAATAAAAAACCCTCCATGCTGGCATCAATGTACTGACACTGGTGACAACAACCACATTTGATAGTTCATGGAAACACTAATAGTGGACTTTGTTTTTGGATTTTCTAAAATCCTTTTGATGTTAAATCAATTCTTGAAGGTAAAGAAGGGGGTTGTCTAAAAATCAATTTTAGGTAGTCATCACAATGTAATATTGACCAGTTTTTGTTAAGTATCCCCTAATTTCTTTAGAATCACTAATAAAATGCACCACCATGTTACTGTTGAAGTTTGTAACTGGGCTATTAGAAGTCCCTGTATCTTCATCCACTGCATGAAACTGCAGACCAGGTTTAATAATTGCACTATACTTGCTGGACATCCTTTGGATAACTGTCTCCCAAGCTTCATAATTAATGAGTGGGTAAAAACTTTCCTGGAACATGGATTTTAATGCATCAAATTCCTTTAGACATCTTTAGTCATTAGAAGTAAGTTCAGAAATGCAAATAAACTGACTTTTCACCATTCCCCACTTCTGATGGAAGGGTGATTACTCTGAAAATGCAAAAATGAATTACAGAATGTTGGTTTTCTGTAAATAGTAGTATCAACTGTACCAAAGTTGCCTTTCTGCAGATGTATATCAAGATGATTCATACCATCCTGATCAACATGGGATGTAAATTCAAAAAACATAGATGTCCTCACAAGGTCTCTCACAAAATCAGCAAGCAATTCTACATCCTCTGTCCAGATGAAAAAAATATCATCCAGATAGTCGTAATAACAAGAGCAGTACTGAAAAAGGTACAAGTGAAAAACAGATTGGGTCTCCCATCTCAGTAGTACCGCACTGGCAAAAATGGGGGCACATGGGGCCCCCAGTGCTACTCCACATAACTGTTTGTAATATTCACCCTCAGATGTTATGAAGTTATTAAGTATAAGCTCCATGAAGTCTGCAATGAGACCGATGTCACTAGTTGACGAGCTGCATCCTATAGTCTCTGCTAATGGATCAATTATGAACTGCTAGCTAAATTCATAGACAAAAATTTGAAGGATCTATTTAAAAACTGCAGTCATATTATTAGAGACTCATAGGACTTTTTAGATAAACTCGGGGACTTTAGCTGAGGATCCTCACATCTTTGTTACATTTGATGTTAAGAATTTATTTACAGCTGTTCCCCATGAAGAGGGTATGCAGTGGTTCTAAGACATCAGCTCTGCACATGATGGACTCTCAAGTAGGTAGCAAAGCTGAGCATTTGGAAATTACCTTGCGTATCCCTCTCCAAAACTGTACATGCATACATATGCCAGAAACGGGATTCACATCAAAAGTAAAGAAGAGTCGAGGCAGGAAGTATCTTACACTATACGAAAACATTTTTTTCAAGTAACAGGACCTGTAAATCTTGAAATTTAAATGGTGACAGGGTGAGGGTGTGGTTGACTGACACTCATAGTTTTTGTAATAAGGATTTTAAATTTAATGAACTATTAACATCTCAGAATGTAGACATTGCTGGGATCATGAAGTTCCATCAAAAATGTTGTTCAATGCCATTTTTTGGTGAATGTTTCAAATCCTTCTTGCATAAAAGCTAACCAAAGATGGGACGTGGATGTGATGTAATAATACTCCTTACTCTTCAAGTTTATTCAACACAGGTCATTGACAACAAATCCAGTATGCTGATTTATACTGTATTTATTAATATCAAACTGGATCAAACAGTACCCTCAATCACTGGAACTTGCAGCCAAAATTCTGGCATGTAAGAGTTGTGTATTTATGCAATTAATTGACTAAAATGAATAGTAGTAGATGGCATGGAGTGGGAAACAGCTGACACAGTCAACATAAAGAAATGTAATACTTCTGTGAATGAAAAGTGGTTAGTTAAAATGGCAGATAAAGCAAATAGGCTACATAAGATGGATATTTTGTGTACATCAAATAACATACAATTAGACTTAAATATTTTTCATCAATTTCAGGATATCGTCATCCTGTGGTTATCACAATATTTCATCAAATATTACTAAAATATGTTCGGAGAAAAAATAACTAGAGAAGGACGGTAGTCACAAAATGCAGACAAGTGAGGAAATAATATTAAATGGTCACACCCTGTTTAAATATGTGGATGTTTCAGTGTTGTGGAAGTCCCCTAAAACTAATATCATGAAGTTTAAGGTAGGACACAAAATGGTTAAGGAAGTATACATCTAAATTCTCTATATGGTATTACTTCTAAGACAAAAAAAAAAATCTAAAAAAAAAAAAAATAAAATAGTAAAAAAATGAAAACTGACAAAAGTAAAGCTTCAGTAAAGAAAAAAAGGAAAAATAATAGGATGATCAGAGCAGAAGAAAAAAGGGGTAATATAATTATGAAATAAATCTTATCAAAAATACAAGAGAAGGTCAGAAAGCATAGGGGAGTATTGAAGGAGTATAAAAAATTGCATCTGCAATGGATTGAGCTTGATAAAACCGTTTGTCATGTAACAGAGTGACCCATAGGAATCTGTCATTGGCCCTCATGTTTACAGTCACTCAGTGACAGATATTAAGATGCCAGAAAAACATATTTTATTGCCTTTATACAGATAATTTAAAGTTTGTTAAATGCATCACATATGGGATGATTGTAAAACACCATATACCTGCCTTGATTATTTAAACAACCGAGCAAAATTAAATAATATGAATATAAATATCAGCAAAACAAAATCATAGGTGTATTAGAAACCATGAGCTGATGTAAATAAATATACTACAAAAAGTGGTTAAATAATATCTATCGCTCATAAATAATTTGGATAGATTTATAGACGAAAGGTTACATTTCAAACTATATATATCGAGAACATAGTTAAAAAGTGCTGCAAGCTAACTAGCTGTACACGCAGACTATTAAAATGTAAAGATATGGACATTTAAAAGACAATATTCTCATCATTGAAGACTCGATAGTGAGACATATGGATGTCCCACTCAGCAGGTTAAATAAGGAGAAAGTCACGGCCAGCTGCCTTTCCAATGCTAGGATTCATCATATCATGCATGCACTCAGGTCTCTTGGTAACAAGTACCATTATGACTCTGTCATAGTTCATGTTGGAGTGAACGACCTGAAACATACCTCACTGGACTATATGAAGAGAGACATGATGTGTCCCAGACAGGTATATCCCTAGCCTTGAGGAGCATATTACCCTTACCAAGAATGATGCCACAGTATAAACAAAAAATGACTGATTAAAATAATTGACTTAGTTTTTGGTGTCATTCAAAGGGGATCCAGTTTCTGTCAGCCTGGGATGATATTGTCGACAAACCTCGCTGCTTTGCCAGAGATGGTTTGCACCTGGCACCACTAGGATTTCAGCTGCTGGCAAAGGCTCTTGTCTCCCCTTTAGTGTCTTTTTTAGGGAAGGTCTCAAAAACAAATTTGCTGACCTGAAAACTGCCAACCATAAGAAAATAAGGGTTATGCTGCTAAACACCAAGAGCTTAAACCAAAAACTGCACACCCTGGAAGCACCTTTATCACTGGAGGATGCACATGTCTAAGCAGACACAGAAACCTGGTTCAAGGCCTCACACAGCACCCTGACCTTGCAGTGCTACAATACCTTCCACACCTTCAGACCACAAAATGAATGTGTGAGAACCGAAATAGGTCATGTTTTCTATCTATATTACAGATAAATCCACCTCCCAAGTAGTTAGACTGGACAACTCCATGGAGTTACTCCAAGTTCAGATTACTGTGGGTAAAACCCACATTCAGGTCATAGTTAGTTATAGACTCCCCTCCATGGATCATGATGCACATGAGGCCTACTTGAGCAAACTGGAGTCAATCCAAATATTGCCACACACTCTGGTCATGGGAGACTTCAATTATCCCACCATCAGCTGGGAAACCTACTCTAGCCCTAATTCACTAGCGCAAACTCAAATGTCCAGGAGCAAATTGTTCAAACCCCAACAAGAGGAACAAACATACAAGATTTGGTCCTCACTGACACGACAAACAGATGTACCACCGCAACTGCCAGACTCTCATTAGTTAAATCTAACCACAAATCATTAGTTAAATCTAACCACATATCAGTCACCTTCAAACTGGCACCAACACCAGAACTCACAGAGGGAAAAGTTAGACAAAAAACTTAACCAAAGCAAATTATTCATTCTTAGGGGAAGGTATAAATGCATTCCAAACCTCACCCCCCCAGGTGGATGTGGTTAACTATACCAAAGCTTACACTAAAGTCCTGTACAATCACTCACTATAAGTATATAGCCTTTGGTGTTCCAGAGAGTATCAAAGCCAGAGCCACAAATAAAAAAGGCCACCCAGATGGGGATCAACAAACTTTACAACAAATGGAAAAAGTTGCAGTCTAAGAAAACTAAGGCGAGGCCCCAACAATCGAAAAGCACCCTCCTCTGTATCAACAGTCAAATAAGACAACATGTCAAATCCTCTAAGGGTAACTAAAAAAAAAAAATATATATATATATATATATATATATATATATTTCCTTAGGGGATACTTCAATCACTGTGTATTGTCCCTTGCTCCACTAGAACAGTATAATGAAACCTTGAAACGTGTTGTATAAAGTGATCATACATTTTAAAAATAATAAACGAGAGATAAGACACACATTTAGGAATTGCCAAGGGCATGTTAGTAATGTGACATGGTGTGTCGTGACATTTGTGTGTAAAGCTATGAAGAGGCAGCATCCCTGTCCCTGACATCATGTATTCCAGTGCCTCATATGTCACTGTTGATGGTCCATCAGATAATGCTTCTTTCAAGAATGTCAGACTTGCAGCCTAGAAGAGAGAACGTCTGTAGTATTCCTACAGAAAAAAAGAGAGGTGGTGTTCTCATCTCCCATGACAGAAAGCAGTATAAAAGCCTTTAATCATAGTTATGACAGTGTCTAAGCTCAAAAGTGTAATAAAATAAAAATAATGTGACAATTAAAAATACAGTATTTGAGTGTAACAAAATGTGTGTAGTCTATGCAGTTATTACAGAATGTGTGTTAATCTTAAGCACAGGGATGTGTGATTATATGACTGCAGGAAATATATTTGTGTTAAAAAGGAGTTAGCAGAGTGCAATATATTGATCAGTGTTAAATGTTTCACTCGGCATTCAATGTATGACAGCTAATGAAATTTAAACTGGCAGCATTACCTAGACGCTTGCAAGTAGTTGTCCTTTTCAGGTCACACATCAACACCGTGTTTCTTCACAGGACTGAGAGATTCTCATCAACAATGCATTGTACTGCTGCCCTTGAACACTGTTCCATGCCTGCTACATCAATCTTGTTTTTTTCCCCAATACCAAGCCTTTATTCAGAATTTCTAGATCACCTTAGTCTTACTAACTGCCTGCAAATTTATAAAATATGACCATGCTGTGTATTTGTCAAGAACAACTTCTATACAAGTTATTAAATACCTGGATGTATTTATTAAACATCAAGATTATAATGGTATAACATTATTCATAGTTTCTATAGTACTCCAAATGTATCACTTTCTCTGTTTCATGTTATATAGTCAACTACTTTTCCTATTAAAGCCAGGTACAAAATAAAACTACCAAAATTAATCACTAATAGTAATACTGATAATAATGTAGTATGGGCCAAGTACAATAAATTTGCATGCCATTACAGTGGACTCTCTGCATCAGACTGAAATAGGCTTTGCTGATTAGCCCACACTATAATTTTACTAATTAATATAGCTCAGTATGTTTAAAGATAAAATTAAGTAATATGGAGAACAAAATATCCACTATTGCACAAACTAATTATGATAGCAACTTAGTGGCAAGCATAATATGCAATATTAGTTCTGATGGGAGCTGCATGCAAATTATATAGCTCAAGAATGCTGACTTTAGATTTGATTATTGAGAAAGGCTTCCAGTACACCATAAGCCCATTCTATTAAGCTATTTTTGTTTAAAAAAGCTTATATATACTAAATGTAAATAAAGTATAAAACACTTTTTCTACAGCTCATCAGATACAAAGAAATAGTTTAATTTGTTGACCATAACTCCATTAACTGGTGTTTTCCATAGGAACTAATTTCTAGTGCTGTTTCCAAGTGTGCATCAGCAGTTGTCCCTTTTTTTGTGAGATTTCTCCCTTATTTGTGCATCTGTGACTGGTGAGAGTTGCTATGTGTGCATTTAGGGGAGTGTCGGGCCTACTTTTTACATGGAGGAGCCAAGTGTCCCCAATGCAAAAAAAAATGTTTATATTTATTTTTTTGAATGGACTGATTTCCCAATCAATTGTACTCAGCAATGACTTGTAACTTGATGAATAATAGTGGAAACCTGCAAAATAGTATAGACATTTTCTGAATGTTTTGCTCTAAACTACTCTCAGGTGAAGTTTGAAACTTATCAGAAAGTTTATATGAACTGATTTAGAAATTTCAAAAAAATGCAAACCTCATCAAAGTCTTATGCATTGTGGCAGTTATAACCACTTAACATATTCATGTTATGTATAAATGGGTTTCCATTATGAAGCATTATTGAAATAAGCAGAAACAGCAAAATTATTACTAATTAATTTGGGTGACTTTAAAACAACATACTGCATTATACATGTGTGATGATCCTCTATTTTTGTGGGGTTATTATCATGCAAGTTATCCTTTTTTCTGTGCATAGCTTGCCAGCTCACTTTCTCCCTATCCTATAAAATATATTGTTTCTTAGTTGTGTTAGTTTCTTAGTCTTGTTGGTCTTATAAACCAACACAAGCACTTTTCCTGCAAAATCACAGTATACTACAGGCAGAGTTAAAAACAAAAAAGTTACAGTTGTGCAACACATTGAATACTTGTTAACATAAGCCAGCTTTTTAAATCAAATGAATTGCAAGTCTTTCTCATCTAAAAGTAAATGTCTGCATTACCTCTTGCATAGTTAACCGACTTTTCACATCAGTTTGGAGTTACATTAAATAAACTCCATGCAAATAATAAAAATAAAATTGTATTTTTTAATTTTTGTGTGCCACTGCACAACGATATTCTGCCCCCTTGTTCAATCTGCTTATTCATTCTCCTTTAATAAGGTTAGAGCAACTTAGAAGAGTTTTTACTCGGGCAGCATTTTTTCCTATAAGTTTTGAGAACTAACTTACAAGCATAATTATCTGCAATCCAAAGATTAGTATGCAGTGGATATTTGCAATACATGCCAAACCTTCACTTGTCATAATACATCAGCCCTGTAACCCGTACATACAAGTCTCCCCAGAGATTCTACACCAGAGACCATGCCCACAAATACATGCAACCCTTCCCAATTTGAAGAGAGCAGGTTTAAGTCTCATCATTCCTCATTTCCCAACGGTCAGCTCCAACAGGCATGGAGCTCTGGTAATCCGAGTCGTATTCACAGCTTTATCCTTTTTAGAGTAGCAAAGCTGTCTATGAACTTAATGTTTAGCTATTTAACTGAGATGAACTATATCTCTATAATGATAGAAGAAGAAAAAAAAAAGAAGAAATGTTTGACATGAGAGATCATTCTGAATCTTTTTTTGAATAATAAAACTTTACTTATAACTACACATTCAGTCATCTAGTGTGCACCTTAATGCTCAGAGACAGTGATACAAATAACCCATTAAACCTTTTACAAATCTTTTTAAAACCTAAAGTGTTATAGAAGACATCCTTCATTATTTTAACCTTTCAACCCAAACTACATTAATATGAGAACTAATAAGCCCATTAATACTTCAAAGCTTTTGCCCTTGTGTTTAAAGCTGACATTTGCACAAGATCTCTCCTTGATGGTTTCACTCTCTAAAAATCTTTAATTCACTTCTTTGTCATAACACCTTTAAAGCATTTCATAATACAGTCTCAATTTTTCAAATTTTCTTTATCCTCATGAATTCACTTTGAATGTTTTCCTTATTCTACCAAATATCTGTTTAGTATGCGGCAGTTTCATTTGTTTCCCTCCCTGTTTATTACTAGTTGTTAAGTTATGTAATTTTTCACCTATGACTCTTTAATTCTTTTTATTTTTCCTTCAGCTTCAGATTCTGGTACATACAATAATTAGCTTTTTTTCCCCACAGGTATATTCTACAGCTCCTCTGTTCCCAAAACTTCTTCTTCATGATAATAAGTACATCTATGGGACATATAGATCATGCCTGGCATTATTTTTTGCATCTCCAGTACTTACTATTGCCTTCCTGTTTTCTTCCAATATCCATTTAAGGGTATATTGCCATCTGTGTAAGATTCCCATTTACTGATCCCACTGTCTGGTCATATTATACAGAAATGTTCTTCCTTATTGAAAACTTGATCTGATGAAGTCCAGTGAATGGGTGAAAACACTTAATAAACAAAAGCTGCTTTATTCTGATGACTCACTCTGCTAGAGTTTATTTCTTCAGTACTTTTATAGAAGAGGAATTAATACCTGAAGTTTAGGATTATTTGTTATTGGTGCTTATTATTCTTTGTTTAGAATTTTTATTTTTCTAAAATAACAAGGGAGTCTGTTTTCTTGTTGGGGACAGCTTTCTACTCACATGTCTGATGTGATTTATGTATCTTGTGGAAAGTATGCAACTAGGCCAGCTGTACGTTTGGAGAAGGTGTCATTCAGGTGGCATGTTAACATTTGCATCAAGACAATTTGTCTGCTATAGGCTTAAATCAAGCTTTAGCCATACTTGTAATTCTGACGCAGGTATCAGTATTTGTCAGGGGTAGTATCTTCTCATAACCAATTCCTTGGGACACCACATTTGAACTCCTGGATGTCCAAATCACCATAAACAAGAATAATTACCACCTCACTACAAGTTGCAGAACACCTTCTATGTCCCCTTTTGTATAAGACATTTATCTAAACAACTTACATTAAATCCCCATTTTACCCAATACCTTTCTACTGGGGAGCATCAACTTTCCATCAATAAACAGGCTAACCTACACTGTCAAAAATCACCACACCAAAAAGGAAATCTAAAATAGAAACAGGACCATGTTCCACAAAATACCTGTGTAGTTTATTAAGGACTTAGCGCTTTGGCCCAAGGCATGCAAGACATGCAGCAAAGAGGGTGTGATATATGCTTTAAATTGTACTTGTGATTTATTTTATATTAGGGAGACTGGTCGACCATTTAAAATTTGTTTTCAGGAACATATTAGAGATATCAAAAATAAAAAATTGGATAGCCCTTTGGGAAGTCATGTTGCACATTTTCACAATGCTAAGTCTGATGATTTGAAAGGATGTATTTTAGAGAAAGTTGATGTATTTTTAGGGGAATGTGTGAATATTAAAGATAAATTGTTGAAGAAGGAAACTTTATTTTGAAATACAATACTTTAGAACCTTTTGGATTCAACAAAGAATGTAATTGGAAATATATTATTTAATTATTCCATTACTGAATAATTAAGTAATCGGGTAAAAAAATGTATATTTAAGAAAAGGTGTGTGTTTTGATTCTTTACTCCTTGAAGGCTAAGTCTTTAATAAACTACACAGATATTTTGTGGAACGTGGTCCTGTTGTTTCTAACCTACACAGTCAATTGGCAGCATGCCCAAAACTTTCTTAACTTATTAATGCTGACTCACTTTTTCAAAAAGTTAGCCACACTGCTGGGAGCCCTAATATTCGTAATCTTGTCCTCACAAATATGGCCATTTTTTGCACATTTCAATGTATAGCATTCTGCTTTGTTAAATTAGACCATACATTAGTGACCATTACCTGGCTTTTCTTCCCCCCATAAATGCATCTGGCTTTAGGGGCTTCTCTCTATATCATCAAGTAACTGAAACAGGTTTGTTTTTGAAATTTGTTGCCACTCACTAAAGCTGCTACGTATACCTCAGACTTCTATTCCCACTTAAATAGTTCAAACCTTCACCATATATAATGAGAATTTTAAAATCTGGCCCCTGCAGCATAACTATGGCATAACAAGAGAAAGACATTTCTTAATACTTATAAGGGATCTCATTCTATCCACCATACAATTACATTTAAGCAATCTGGTAAAGGGACAAAGGGAAACAGTAGAAAGCTCAAAGCTGTGTATGAACTTAAAATAGATACTAAAAATAAATATAACCATAAATCTTTCTTTAACTGTATGAGGACGTTAGGAATCTGCATCAGAAGATATTCAAAGCTAGTTCACAATAACACTCTTGTTTTATCTGTTGGCAATCAATTATGTCCTTTAACTGGGTATTTGAGGTACTCTTTGTCCAGTGAAGGAGTGGGAGGTCATAGAGGGGTCATTGTTGTAGCTGACAAATTAATTTCAAAATTTATTCCACCCACAGATATAGCTACTGCATAGATTCTACAATCCCAGTCACTCCTTTATTTACTAGGGAACAGGTTCTCTGAGGCCTTTCAAAAAGATACTGAAAAATCCTCATCCACAGGCTCCAATAATATACCAGATTGCCTGATTATCACTGTCAGATATTTCCTCTTAAGTCCAAACCTCTCCACTGGTTGTGTTATTGAAGCATGGAAAACAGCCATTGTCATGCCATTACACAAGGGTTACCCAAACACAGACTCTAGTAACTATAGACCATTACTCTCACTAGCTTCATATGCAAAGCTATGGAGTGTATTACCTCAGATCTCATTAAGCATCACATTGAAAATCTGTTAACTCTGGACGCTCATTAAATTGGCTTTGTCAAAAGAAGACCTTCCCTTTTTAACTTCATTAATTTATTTTAAATTAAAAAAAAAACAACAGTGGATCATGGCTATCCAGTTCATATAGCTTATCCCAGCCTGACCAAGGCTTTTGACACTATTCCTTATGCAGGCATTACTGACAGATTTCTGAATATAAATTATTGTGTTGTGCGGTGGAAAGCTAACTGTTTGTCTGAGAGAACCCATGTAGTTAGAGTCACAGGTGACATGAAAGGAAAAAAGTGAACAGTGGTATACCACAGGCCTCAATTTTCAGTACTCTTCATATATGTTATCTATTTCTCACACCTTCAGGTCAATATTTCCTGGCCTATTGTTAATTACATTTGCAGACAACAGCAAATTAGGTATTGTTATTTCATCTTCCAGTGACTAACAATTACTCCAACATGGTTTAAGACCATGTGAGCATCTGGTACAAAAAAAATGGTCTCAAAATAAATGTGGAAAATCTACTGTATTTCATTTCAATAAACAAAACATTTTCACATACTGAATGGGAAAAAGGGGCTATGGATGGATGGATGGATATAGGTGACACACCCCTGCAATCAAACACTGCCATAATGGATCAAGGCACTCTTGATAATATTTACTTATTGTCTGACCATCATGCCCCTGCAGTAGTTTGGAAAGTCTTCTACCAGGCTCATATAATTTCCAAAGGCTTGTTCTGTAGCTCTAGAGAAGTCGTTATTCTCATTTAGTCATATCTCATGAGATCTATCATTAAATACAATGCACGTTTTGGTTTGTATTTGTCTAAACATATCACCATACCTCAAAGATGTCAGAGATTTAAAACTATCTTACTTTTCAGGACAGACTAAAAGCTATTCCATGGAGATTAGCTGCTGGGCTTAAATGTAGATAAAAGATCAAACCCACTTTGATCTCCTACTCCTTCAGAGAACAAATAGTACCTGAAATACCAAGTTAAAGGAAATAAATCATCACAAAGCTAGAGTGAAAGATTTATGTCCCAGTGTATCCACTACCTCTGGAACAAATGTCAGTTACATGTCAATCACAGCAGCACTCTTGCCACCTTCAAGATAAACCTAGATGATTGAATGGGCACGTTCATATTCTCCTTATCTATCTTTTCAATCTGGGTTTTTGCCTTGTAATGGTCTGCAGTCTAGCTAGTATTTGCTTATAACCATCAGAACTTATAAAGAATATTATGTTCACCCCACTGCTGTATTTGTTTTTTATGTAGTGCAGTATTTACGGTATACCTTGTAGTAGCATCTTGTGCTCAGTGTGTGAGGGTCATACTTGCATGAGCCTGAGTTTGTAGAGGTGCTTGGTGTTGTGTCAGTTGTAATGAAAGTTTTTTAGTTGAAGTTTAGCTCACATAACTGATGAAGAGAGAGAATGAGATGTGATGTGAAGATTTTTTGGATTTTAAACAAACTCCTCAGCAGAGCTTAAGCAAAATATTGCCCAATCAAAGAACTGCAAATAAAAACTGTAACCACTTTGTTTAATAAAAAAAATATATTCGGTATTTTATATACCTGGTGTTTAGAGTAATGTTAAACCATTAGCTGTAATTGTGTTCACTGGTGACTCATCAGTATTAGTTTGACAAAAATATATTTTAAAAAGGAGGAAACCGAAAAGAAACAAAGTAAACTACTGTATGCTGTATAGTCAGATGAGGTAAATATTCCAAGTAACCATTGACTAAATATATACATACATACAAATATTTCAAGCATGGGTGTTAATGCCCTTCTAGCTTGCCAATATACCAAAACACTTGTTCCCATAATAAGTATCCAGGCTGTTCTTAAAATATCTAAACTAGTACTTGCTTTAGTGTAATTTGGCAGCCTGCTCCATCCATCAGCTACTCTTTCAGAAAACCAATTAGTACACTTCTCATTCCTATAGAATCTACTACATAGGTTGTCTGATGATTCTCTAGTACTTGTTGTTAACCCCAAACATTCCCAGAGGTAGTTGTCACTAAATGCCCTATATAACTGAATAAGCTCTCTTCTAGATATCTGTAAGAGACACTGTACAAGTTCAGATATATTAGTCTTTCATAATAATGTAAATTTTCACATCAATGAATACCCTTGGTATATTTCCATTATAGTCTTTCCAGATTACTCATGCTTGTTTTCTTATAGGGTTTCCATATTGTTATTCTATACTCAAGTTAGGGTCTAATGTAACTAACAAACAATGACTTCATTGTTTTTGATTTCCTAGACATTATAAATCTTTTTATACAACCTATAGTTCTATAACTATCATTAACAAATTGGTTGATATGATTAGAAAAACTCACACCAGAATTTTCCCATATACCCAGGTCCTTAAATGAATCTACAGTTTTAATCAGTGCGTGCTGTATTAAATATTCACCTTTCAATTTATGCCTACCAAATCTCTTATGCTTAGTTTTTGATGTATTTATCAGCACATTATTCTCCTATGCCCAAATGGTCAATTTAGTCAAGTTATTTTGCAGACAGGCCTTATCTGTAACACACGTAATCAGTTTACCCAATTTCAGGTCGTCTGCATATAGACTGTAGAACACTTCAGATAAATAAGTCGGGTCTGGAAGATACAGTCTAAACAAGTAAGGGCCTGGGACAGAGACCTGTGGGTCACCCTGAGTGTAACCAAGGATTTCGCCTGTCCAGTTGCTGTATGATACTTGCCATGTCCTATTTGTAAGCCATGCAGCTATCCATCTTATCAAGAGTACATCAATACCTAGTTGTACTAATTTACTGATCATTGTTATGTGTATGACCCTGTCAAATGCTGAAGTTAAATCTATATAAATTACATCACAGCACAAATTTTCATTCATAGCTATTATATTGTTATAGAAAATCATTTTACAGGCACTAATAGATCTGATTTCAACATATGCATGCTGATATATCGTTTCAAGTCCCAACCTATACAGTTCTGACAACAACTTATCCAATATTACCTTCTCCATTATTTTTCCACAACATGAAAGTAGACTTAAGTATCTATGTGACTCAAGGTTTGTCCGACTCCCCTTTTCCTTAAAAACAGGTTTAATAAGCACATGTCTCCAGTCTTGAGGAATCTCCCCATATTTATATTACCTAGTGAATAATAAATATAATGGTACTGTAAGTTCTTCCTGAAGTGTTCTCAGATCATTGTTACTAATTCCGTCTCTTCCCTGTACTTTGTTTGGATCCAGTTTGCGCAGCTGTTTTTCAATATAATCTAATTTGATTCCAGTATCTGGGGTTACCTGGATGTCACTAGGACAACTTACCACCCCTTTTGTGGAGCCAAACTGTTTTGAATACAATTTTGTAAATATATCTATAATCTGTTTTGTCTGAGAACAGATTTTAGAATCTGCACACCGTTTATCAATGTGCGTGTCTTTACTCCTTCCAGATCTTACATATCTATAAAAATATTTCCTATTATACTCAATATCTTTATATAAATTTTTTTCAAATTTTTCTTGATCTTGTCTTACACTGTGCTTAATCTGTTTTTCCAGCTTGTTTATTTCAGTTTTCAAAGTTGTAGTTCGACCTCTCTCCCATTTCTTATATTTTTTGTCTCTCACCTTAATCAGCTATAGCCCCCTGATGTTACGTGCCTAGATCCTGATGTTAAACATTTTTTTTTTTTGCGCTCAAGCAATTTCTCTTTGAAAAATGTCCATATTCCATCTGCAGTTTTTCCACTGAACACTTCACTCCAGTCAGTTTTACATAATGACTGTTTTGCTTCCATATAATCTTTAATTAACCTTCTGTGCATTGGCTTAGATTTCAGTTTGGCAGAATTATGTAGCAACAAATTAATCTTTATAACCCCATGATCATTGCACATCAACGGTGGTAAAACTTGACTTGAAGTTACAGTAATTTCTTTGGGAACACAAGCAAGGCCTAGCATGTCCTGTCCCCCGGTAGGTTTTTTTTACAATCTGACGTAATTGTTGTTTCTGAATATATGCTGTGAATATTTTCCTTACTAACACTGTAGAATCAATATTATTCCAGTATGTTTCTGTTAAATTTAAGTCCCCAGCTAATATTATTATTTCTTCCTATGTTTCATGTAACAAATGTATGAATTCTTCTAGGTCATCTGCACTTGACTTTTGTGGTCTGTACACTTCAACAACTGTTATATGTTCCAGGGTTGTCTTTATTGTCACAATTACACAGTCTATAGTGTTGTTATCAGTGAACATGTAATAATCACAGGTCTCATAGCTATCTTTAATCCCTATCATAACAACTCCATCTGACTTTTTTATTAGAATGTCTTTTACAGAAAAAACATTTATACCCTGACAGAACTTTTCTCCAGTCATTGTTCTTTAACCATATTTCACAAACAATAACAACATCAATCTTGTGGGAACATAGCAAATTTTGTAATTTAAAAAAAAAACACTTTATTAATGCTCCTAGCATTAACAACCATCAGAGATGCATCAAATGCTGCTATATGTGGGCTGTTAAATTTTCAACATGGCAAAAATCCTGCCTAGTGTTTGTCAGGTATTGCAACATATCTGCTACAAAAATTCTCTTCCCTGATCTAAACAAATGCACACCATCCTGTCTAAACGCATGTGTGCCCAAAACAAGGCTCGGATGTTCTACATATTTCCATTTTTTAAAACAGGACATTTTTTCCATGTAGGCATTTACCCAAAACATCTAACACACAGAAAAAGGGTCTCAGCACAGGTAAATGGACCGTTAAGCAAAAAAAAAGTATAAAAGTAATCCACAGCAGCATATAACAAACCAAACATCAGTAAAGGAAGCCAAGCAAATAAAAGTCTTGTTTATTAAAATGTTAGCTCTTCCATGGTGTTAACCACTTCTTCAGACCATATCATCACATCACTGCAAAGCAAACATATACTATTCCCAATTAAACAACAACCATTCAGACCAAAGCAATAATGCAATTAACTTACTCATCAATTAGTAAATGTTCTAAAAGCAACATGACCATATAGCTGTTTAAAGTGACATCTTACATCCCAAAAAAGACTCTACTAATATATTAAAAAATAATTACATAAAAACAGTCTATACACATAAAATACCTAACACAACTTTTCATTCAGTGACCTGACTATCCTTACTATAAGTGATTTGTGAAAAATACAGCCTAACTCCAGTACAAGCAATACTATCTAAGAGGGCCATGAGTTCCGTACTAACAGTCAGAGAATCCTCGTGGGTGACATAATTTGTACAACCATGAATAAAAACAGATCCATACTTCCTTACATTAAGGCATTCTAAGGCCTGTCTCACATCTTCTATTTTTACTCCTGGCAAGAATAACGCTATTCGATGTTCATTATAATTTCTGCAAATATACGTATCCGTTCCTCTAATAAGAGGATCTCCAATCACAAGAATATCTTTGCTGGTCAGCTCTGAAGAATTTTCAGCTTCTAATACAGTAATATCTGCTCTATCAATCGTTACAAAGGATAGATCTTCACGATTAGTCTTATTAATCCTACTGTTTTCATTGTGTATTAAATTCTCCTCCAGCTGGTGGTGTAAATCCACAGCTTGAGTCATGTAGTCAACATCTGTCTTTCTCCTGTTTTTTGTTACATTAATGTTCTTCGATCCTTCCACATTTAATTTTGATTTCTCCCTTTTCATCTGACCCATGCCTCTTTTTTCTACCTTCTCCATTGGAAAGATGATACCTTTTTCTGTAAACTGAAGGTTTTCTGATAGAATAATATCATCATGCAGTCAATCAATTTATTTTTCTTCCTTATTTGTTGTGAACTACTTCCTTTCTTTCTTTTGTTGTTTCCTTCTAAATAAACTGGATCCTCAGATTGCTGAATACTTGCATCTAGAATTCCAGTTTTGTCAGCAGCATTGTCTTGTTTTATACGAGTTGAATGATCTTTGCAGAAAATAGATGCATCATTTCCTAAATGTGTTCTATTTGTTCTATGCCTAACATTATTTAGTTCATCAGTCCAGTCATTAATGTATGAAACAACAATTCTCCAAGCCATGCCAATTGCACAAGTGCAATCATCAGTAAGTCTGGATTTACTTCTAACAATAGTAAGCAAATCATCCTACTTTTGACACGAGGAACACAGATCACCAGTGTTATCAGTTGTTACCTTTAAATATGCATAGCATTTATTACACTGTACAAGATATTTGTGCATTAGACAATCGTTAATTGCATACTCATTTAAGGAATCAATATTCAGCTTCAAATGAATACACAATTACAAAAGAAAAGATCAAAATCAGTAACCAGAGAATTCAGAGAGAACTTAAATCAACTTCTATTACAAAAAGTCACACCAGCAATATACAACTAAAGTACAGTAAGTTGTTCTGACCACACAAGTTCTACAAGCCAGACAAGAGTTGTAATTTCTTAACTTTGCGCAGTAGCTTCTGCTCACTATCGCTCGCAGTAGCACTTCTTTTTGTCAATAAAGATAAATAAATCTCAAACCAAGATGGGATTGTTCAGATATGCTCAGGATTTTCCCCCTCTGCAGTCTGCGTAAATTTATAGCTTTTTAGGCCCCTTTGGGTGGCTAGAACTTGCCTATCTAAAACCTATCCCTTTCTAACAGCCAACACTGAAATTAAAGGTAAAACAAAATATGAACCAAAGTATATCTTATTAATAAGCAGTCACTTCCTACCACTAACAGTGAAAAACAGTTTTAACAAATACAATATACTTTCAACAAAAACTTCTCTTACCCATCAACTCCACAGTAAGTCACAGACCAAGAAAGGATTGCTTAGATAGGGTGTTCATTTGCATGAAAGGCTGAGAATTTTCACATTGAAGTTTAAACTCAATTTCAAAATATAAATTGCAAGAGAGTCTGTAAACATATGTACAAAAAAATAGATGTAGATTACAGGTAATCTCAAAGTTCTTGTGGTCATTTGATGAAGCTTTTAGAACTCTGCACTGTCTGAATAAATGGCTGCTTATAAAATATAAGATAGCACTTGAAAGCTGTTGCACAGATTCAAATGTAATTAAAAATAGAATGATATAGGCAGAAAATCAGGTTTGCAAAATAAAAGAAATACAAATACAAGTGATAATCAATGAGGTTATGAGAAAAGGGAAGGTGACTGAAGCAATGATGTAAAAGAAACTAAAGAGGGTATTAAAATTAATTATACCATGACCCCCCATTAATAATTAACAAAGAGCATGCTGATTGGCCAGAATAAAGAAATATAATGTCAAAAAGGGATTTTCATGTTACAATGAGGACACATCATAAATATAGTCTTTTGAAAAATGTGTCTCGCTATGTTAAAAGAGTTTAACATAGCGACACAGGTTTAAAAAAAGCAACGGAGATCTCCGTTGCTTTTTTTAAAGCTGTCTCGCTATGTTAAACTCCTTTAACATAGCAACACAGAGTGTAAAAAGCAACTGAGATCTTGCTTTCTCCATTGCTTTTTTTTTTAAACCTGTCTCGCTGTGTTAAATGGGTTTAACATAGGCGAGACAGCTTTAAAATAAGCAACAGAGTTCTAGCGTGAAAATGTGACAGATTGATGGAAGGTAAAAATTTAATTTATGTAATGTGATTGATTATATAAAGAAAGACACTGATGAATCTTGACTTTGTGGGATGAATTTCAAGAAATCAAATTCAGATCAAGAAAAAGTAGTAAAAAAGTAATGGAATACAGAAGAGGTGAGTATGACAGAAGAGAAGATAGTATCACCTCTCTTCAATATTTTTTATTTTATTTTTAACATTTGTTGACCGAGAAAGTCCCACTAGGGCAAAGCCTATTTTCAGCAGAAGCCCGGGGAGAAACACTCCAGTATTCCAATAATAATGGCTGAAAGACCATCTGTGTGCAAGAAATTCTTGCCCAGGTTATGTAGAATTGTCAAGATATAAAAAACAAAACAGAGCAACAGAAGTGAAAAACATTCAGATATTGGCATTTTAATTTCTTAAAATTATATAAAATTTTGAAAAAGGTAATAAAAATAGACCCAATAAACAAATGCTTAGCCAGTTGGAGCGATCAGTGTTTCAAATCCACATACTGGCATTAATGACTAATGAAAGAAAAAATTATGCAAAGTGAAAAGGTTTGTAGTATTAAATGCAGTAATCTGGAACATTGTATGGGGGGATTATTATTTTAAGTACACAAAACATGGCTGTGTGACTAAACAGTTTCTACTCTTGTAGTTTATAAAAAGTTTCAGTTTCTGAAGGGAAAGAAAATAAGTATAAAAGAAAAAAGATAGACTAATAACAAGACTGACTAAGCATTTAAATCAAAGCTAGTAAGCCATTTTAAAGTATATTGATGATTGAGTTCTGCTATCAATTACAGAATTAGATAGCCATTTATAATCACGTACAGAATGAAGACAAAGAAAGGCAATAACAAATTTCAAAGGATTTAAAGAGTATACTATAAGTCAGAATAAAGAAATATAATGTCAAAAAGGGATTTTCATGTTACAATGAGGACACATCAGAAATATGTGAGCCTTTTGAAAAATGTGTCTCCTATTTCAGTGTCCAGTTTAAAGGATTATAAGACACATGAGCACATCAGGCTGTCCTTAAAGCTGCTTCACTGTATGATCAGGCACTATGAATGGAAGAGAAATACATCATGGGTGTGCATTTAGAACAAGATGAGCTGAATCCATCACAGATTACTTTGTAGGGTCAACAGATGTGACACATTTCATGTTGAAATTAGATAGAAGACAGAAGAGTGACCATCTACTGCTACTCAAGTGTATTGCATGGTGAAGTGATGGAGATACACAGGAAACAGATCTATCAAACAGCTCCAGTAAATAAAAGGAGATGTGATGTCAAACACAGCAATGGGTAAATAAAGAGGTAGACTAAACATTCAGTGAAAATAAAGGATTGGTAAACATAGTGAGACTAGTAAGAGATTTATATGAGCACATGTGATGATTTAAAATGCAGAAAAAATAGCTGCATAGAATAGAACAGAAGGGTGGCTTGATGAAGAATATGGACAGAAATAAAATTAAGTAAACGAAAGAATGAATAGGGTTACAATTACATGCACAGAATAAGCATTGCCTACTGGAAATGCATATACATGAGGGAAAAGTCAACATTCCACAGCTGGCAAAGAGAGTTACAAACAAATATCGGGAATGTTTTGGCAGGAAGTAATGGAGGATGGATTGATACAAAGAGAAAAGCAGAAAGCTAAGAACAATTTTTAAAGGATAGTCTTAAGATTCCATTTATGAAAGGAATTTATTCATTAAATAGGAGTGGGTTTCAATGAAGAGGTAAGTTTGATATGTTCAACACTGAACAAATATATTGAAGAACTTGCAAAACGCCCATAAGTACACTGAAGTGCAGGATGGATTGTTATCTCAATATATAAGGAAGCAGATTACCTGGACTGTAAGATGTCTGCACCAGTAGCACTTTCAAGTAACTCTATTAAGATCTCATTAGTTATTCTCTTCCAAGATCTGAAAGAGCAAATAAAGAAAATCCTTTATTATTTTTTTCAATATTCAATCTAGATACCAGTTTACTTTCACAGACTGTGACTGAAAAATTATAAAGTCTGTTTTCTCATCTTGATATATGTAACGTTTCTGAATGTGCAATCTACATTTTATACTTGAATATTTCTAAGCTTTGGAAAATGATGTTAAACAGAAGACTTTCAGAGAATCTCATATGCCTAACTGCTACCCTGTATAAGACCATCTGGGCTCATGTTAAGTACATGAGGATTTGACAGTTAATATCAACATTTACAACAGATAAGATAATGCATGCTTGTGTTCTTATTATCTGGCTGTTTTTGACTTATACAGACAATCTATTCATTCAGTTGAGACAGTTTGACAGAAAACAACATACACTTAGGAATGCTAATTGCAATATGTTATGCTGACAATTAGCCCTGATGGCAGCAACTTATGTTTAATTAAATATATACACTCACTGCTTAGGGCTGTGCATATCATTCAATGATCTGGCTATAAGTACTGGCAAGTCAACTTTGATTATATATAGTGTGAAAACAAAAATAACATGATAGTGAAGTTAAGTGGAAAATAATTTAAAATAGTAAACTGGAAGGTTTATTTTGCAATGCATGAGTGAAAGCAAAAATGAATACTACACAATATTGCACACTACAGGTACAGTACTATAAGAAATAATTGTGTAAACCTTTATTAGAATCACTAAAAATGACCAAACTCTTGACCAAACATTGCCAAGAGATGTATCTTCAAGCAACAGTGAAAAAGATCAAAGCATTAAGGATTGCTGTGGTACTTCCAGAACACTCTCCAGAGATCTGGTGTAGGCTCAAGTTTCAAAACATTAACAAAATCACTGATAAACAGTCAAATATAAACTTGACAGATCCTTGCAGTAAGAGTGGATAAATGCAATACCACAAGTATGGAAACATTTTTGGGTTCATCAGGGATTTAAAAAACCCAGTTTTGAAAATAAGTAGAAAACAGTCCTAAGAGTAAATGGGTTTTCACATTGTGCAGTGTCTGTTTCTCATAATGGGTAATTGGCTATACTTAAAATGGCCTATAAGGGCAGTTAGTCTAGTACTAAACTATGAACCTATGAATTGTTACATTAGTGTGGGCATTATATTAGGCAAAACATATTTTTCATACCTAAATAAACTCATCATAATTTTTTAGAAGAAAAATAAAGAAATTTTATAAAAGTCAACATTTTCAGAGTCATACACTAATAGAAAAAAATTTAAAAAAATAATGCAGAACAGTCATCTTTGCTAAAGTAATAAAAGCTAAGACATGTATGAAAAGTACCCATTTCAAATTCAAGGTGGAACTATATAGAAAATTGATTAAATAGCAGAAGAAATTCAAATATTTATCCATACAAAAGAAAAAGAAAGTTTAAACAAAATATCTTCAGAGATTGTTTGCTTTTCCATAAAAGAGCAGTATAATGCAAACATATTTCTTCTAATACATAGGGCCAGAAGTCAGGGCTTTAACAGGCAAAAAAAATATTTCTAAAACCAGATAGATGATGTAGAAGAGATGATGTAGTATGGATATGATTTCAAGATGGCATTATGTAGTTTATGGAAGAGTGGAAGCTGTGGAACAATTTTTGGAAAGTCGTTGGCATTTTTAAAATAGAATAGGTTTTAATCACCATTGTTAATAAATATGGAACTACTTTGTTGGAAATGTTTGCCAGTATTGTCCAGTTATCAGCACTCAAACTAAAGAATGCTTTTCCCTTCTGCTATTCAAATAGCAATTCTACTTTTCTTCAAAGTTTTCTAAGCATTGCTATCCTTAACAGAAGAATGATTGATGTTGGGAAGAGGATGTCTTTTAATGAGCAATTGCATACATGCACTTCCAGATTTACTTCTCAATATATCAGCACCATTGATCATAGCTCACTGATTCATAATTCAGTTCATGTTTCCTATTCAAAAAACTCCTTCCTGCATATAGATCATCCAGTATTTGGAATAATGAAAGCTATCTTAATGTATCAAATACATATGCTTATAATGAATGATGATTCATGCAAAGGTATTCCATTCCTTTATTATTTGAGGAACAATGGAATGTCATATCTCCAATTAACAGTGGATTTCAACATCCTGAAATTTGATCTTGAGTTATTTTATTAATTATCTGCTCTAACATTTCCTGAAATTTTAACCAATTTTTTAAATATACATATGAAATTATGTGGTTGGTGTGTAATTTGCTACACCTTTAGGATTGACGCATTCATATTGCAGGACAACTTAATTTAGTCATCCTCAATCATACTGGCATTGTTGAATTCTCTGATTGTTTGCTAAATACTCCTGCAGGAAAATCCTACATCTGTCAGTTTTCTTATGAGATAAAATTCACTGTGCTGTTTAATGAGTCCTGCCATTTCTTTCTCAGGTTCATTACTGACTTATTTACAACTTTTGTTTGTACTACACTTACCAGCAGCTATTTTCCTTTTCTTCTTGTTTATCATAGTCTCCTGCATGTCTTGAACCACTTCGCTTCTAACCTAAGGTCTTTCACCCTTCTTATGTATGTTCTATATAATTATTCCATTACTAGCCTTATAAATTTATCCTTTACTACATCTCTCCCATCTTCCATATTAAGGCTTTTATTTGTAATTCATCTCCTCTTCTGCTTTTTTCACCCAAATTAATGTGTATATTTTTCTTCTTGCCACCACAAGTAATCCTCCCACTCCTGAATTTGTTTGAAAACATTCTTGCGCAAATCCCTATAATTTATGTAACCATTTTAATTGTATCACCCCATTACTGCAGGTCTTATTTTTTTCTATTTATTCAGCTACAAAAATCTATGCACACATTTACTTCATATATCCTGTCATCACTCTGAATCTTTGTTTAATTCACACTTTAGGAAAGGTATAGCTTTTGCAATCTTCTGCAATGCCATTACATTTGAAAGTCAACACATTTTTCTCAGAAAACTCCAGTTAGTAAATTTAGTTAACCACAACTTGGACAAGAACCATGTCAGTAATTCAGCCTCCAGAGGCATGAAGTGAATTTTCAGTCATCTGCCTACGTACCCAATTACTGATTCTTTGAAAATTAACATCTGAATTGCTTTTAATTTCTGTAACATGCAGGAGAGAGTTTCTTTGAGGATAGATCAGAAGGAAAAAAGATTTTCACTATTTCAAAAAATGCAAAATGTTTTTGTCTACCCTCCTCTAGACGGCAATACTAATAATTAATTCAAAAGGTGAAAACTAATAAATTATTTGCAACACACACAGTACATTTGCTCTATGACAATGCTGACATTAAAACATTGACAAAACATTTCTGAAACACAAAATATCATCAAGATAATTTTTATAGCAAGGAAGAAAATGTGTCCTTCTCCCACTATTTTTCAACCTTTGAGTTTATATAAAGAGCAGCAGGGCATGGAGGCTGGAGTTCCCGACATGTGGAGGTGGTGGTTTTGGATCTGCTTGTTGTCCTGCATCATGCTTGCTTTCTGCTGATATTTTGTGTTTTTGATGTTTTGTTGTTAGTGCTTTGAATTGTCTACATAGTGACAGATGAATTTCACTTGACCCATAAATAACTATATATATATATATATATATATAGAGAGAGAGAGAGAGAGAGATTTTACTTTCTCTTTAATTATGTAACAACTGTCCAACCAGTTAGATACTTTTGCTTGCCATTCTTACTGCTTTTAAAGAAATATGGGATACTTCCAAGAATTTCTTTTCTTGTAAATAAGTCAGTATTTCACAATGAGTGCCACAGCCATTATTGAATAAATATTGAAACACATATGGTCTTTAGAATGCAGATGTCTGGATGGGACCTTTAATGCATTTTTGCAGCTATAGATAAGTCATGCACTTAAAGCTACTTTGACTCTTTATGCAATTAAAATATTAGGAATGCCATGTTATATTATGCAGATATAAAAAATGGAGATGGATTAGATCATGGATATGCTGCCATTTTGTATTGTAGAAAAGCAGAATTCAGTCAAAATATGTATGCATTAATAAATAACTAAATACATTTATAATGGCACAGTAGACAAGAAAAATTCATGCTGATTATGATTGTGGACTGCAGAATAACCAAGTTGTAGCTGATTTGAAACATGTTAATGCAGATCTCACTACAGGAACTATAAAAAATTCACCTTCTAATCCAGATGCCGCTATTGAGACTGTTTAAAATCATAATAAGACATACCTAATATATTACATCTTTTAGAGTCATAAAACTGTTCAGCTATAAACACTGTATATAATACTGACATATATATAGTAAATTATTTTTTTTCCTTTGGGTTATACTATGTACTTTTTTATTGCTCACTTGTTTTAAAGAAACTATATAGTATATACCATTATGAAGAATATATTAATTGCTCAGTTGAATGAAACAGATTGTCACAATGTATTTGGTGCACTTCTGATGAGAGAACAACATCTAGACTTTTGATACTGGGAAGGTCATGATATTTTTGTCACATGTAGAGATATTAACAGCCTATCAGTTTGTAACACCATCAGTAACATCCAGATGGTGCTTTCAACTTCAAGTAGCTAGAGGGCATATATTTAAGATAGCCTGAACAACATGGACTGGCACCTTATCTTATAGGAAAAAAGCAGGTTTGCTTATTTAAGGCATTATCTAAATGGTTTGAATGAAGACTTGAGTTGTTTAGCCACAGTTCACTTATTTGTTCACTAGTTAACATTGTTATTATATGTTTACTTTTTGACCTAATAGTGGTTATATATCGAATTATTTTTCTGTGGTCGTAGTTCACATTCCTCATTAATAGTATGCTTGGTTTGCACTTTTATGTGTATACAGCTCTGCAACATTTAAATGTGGAGTATGTCTTGTCAACTTTCTTAAAATTTATTTTTTTGAATAGTATCTCTTTCATCATGTTTAACATGAATTTTTGATGTTCTGCCTCATGCTCATCAATATTTAACATCATCATTTAATATTTGTATCAATGGACTCCATCATGTAACCTCTCAAGTGTATTTACTGTTTTTTATACATAATTGTAGCATATAGTTGAGGATGGCTTTATCGCAGAAACCTTTTTTTTTTTTGTACCAGGCCTGCTACTAAAAGAGTACATTGCTTCTGGAGGGAAGTATACACATTTCCAAGTTGAGAAGGATAATTTATTGATTATGCACCCTACACATTTTTTATATTGATTGTCTGTGAGTTTGAATTATTCTCAGTGAAATGCATTTAGTAACCTGAAAATTCTGTGTTATCATAATGTTCACACACAACACAGTGACCAGTAGGCTTTATTTTATATTGTGAGAATAGCTTCCTTTGAATACATATTTAAATCCTGAAACATATTAATTAAATATGTGAGAACATTAAATAAATGAAGTGATTAGTATGCATTCCAGTCCAGGTATTTTATTCAGTTGTATCATATTTTTTGACACTACTGTATCCCCCTGAAAATATGCATAAATGCACAGCTATGAAAAAAATCACATAAATAGACAAGAACAAATAAACTATGTTAAATAATTATAGGTTCCATAGATCAATGATAGCATGCAAAATTAGTATACAGATTATACATATATAATTATATTTTAAAAAAACTTGGACATATAAGGTTCATAGGAGGTTACTAGGCTAATTGCCCTAGGATCATTACAAGCCTAGATGTGTAAAAACCTGTGTACCCTAATTAGATGGCCATTGTTAGCAGAGCAATTCTATGATCAGCACTGACTACTCCTGTCCATGAGGGATATAGTTGCTACCCCTGGGGTGAATACCCTATTCAATTGCCAAGGTTGCACTTAAATAGGGTCATTGAGGAGATCTGCTTCACGTGAAGAGGGAGCTTATTCCAGAGGAGTGGCAATCTCTGGGAGATACATTTGTCTCTCCAACATGTTTTATTAATGTCACAGGCTAGGTTAAGACCCTTGGAGTGAGTGACTCTTGTCCCATTTGATTTGAAGATGTGCAGAATTTCCATGAGGGCAGAGTCAGAGACTGCTCTGTAGGCCAGGCACAGGTCATCTGTCAGCAGCCTGTATGATACAGAATACAGTGACAGGGTTTTCAGTATTTTCTTATAAGTCACATTTTGGGAACCCTGGATTCTCTTTGCTAGAATCTTCTGTGGTCTCTACAGTTGCTCCAGGTGTTTGATGAGAAACATACAGAAGGGAGCATGATACTCAATTAGTGGTCTTATAAGGATCGAGTACAGTGGAGTTATAACCTTTTTAGTCTTGGATGTGATGCCTTTATTTATGACATACACAATGTAGAAGGTTTTCCTTACCACTATGGACACATGGTGACCAAAGTTTAGATTGCTATCAACCTGTGTTCCCAAGTCTGGCAACACTGTGATTGAGCTTAGAGTGGTGCTAGCTATGTCACAATTAGCAAGGACTACTTCTTTGCCAAAGGGCATAATGAGGCATTTTTTATGTTACATTTTAGTCCATGACCTTGGCACCAATAATTTGTCTGTCACCATATAAAATATACTGAAAGCATTTACCAGTTTTACTATTAAAAACATTTATTTTTACATGGTGATTGTTTTACTCGGGTGAGTGTGTGTGTGTGTGTGTGTGCGCGCTCTTGTATCCCCTGCTGTAATATGTTTACAAAGTTGGGGACTTAATGATTGCACCAAGTTTGCAGTAATCTGCAAACTTGGTAAGCCACACACCATCTACTTTCACCTAGACCTTAGAGAAATAGATTCCAATCAGTAAAGGGCCCTGCACAGATCCTCGTGGTACCCCACTTGTAACTGGTCTACTGGTGAAGGTGGATTCCCCAACTTTGACAGTGTGCATTCTGTCGGTGAGCCAGCTGGCTATACCTATCTAGTGACAATGGGTTAATCCCCAGTTGGGAGAGTTTCACAATAATCCTGAGTGGGGGATTGTATCAAAGGCCTTGGCTAAATCAAGATAGTTGGCATGTACTGCTTCTCCCTCATCCAGGTCTTTGGTGACATTCTGAAAGAAGTCCACCAAGTTAAATAGGCAAGATCTACCCTTAAAAAAAAAAAACTGGGTTGCATCAAGAGTTTGAAGGTCACTTGTTAATAAGTTCCATGATGATTCTTTCCATGGCCTTGCAGATAAGGTTGGTTAGGCGTATGGATCAAGAGATACCTGGGTTGGTTGATGAACTCTCTTTATGCAAGGGGGGAATACTGTTGCTGTTCTCCACTCTGCCTGAACAAAGCCAGTGCTCAGGTAATGGTTAAAGAGAATGCCAAATGGTTCTGCCAGGTCTTCTTTTAGATTGTTTGGTAAGCAACCTGGGTTGTTGTCTATTCCCATAGAGGCCATGTTTTTGACCTTGGAGAGTGCTTGTATGACCTGTTCTTTGGAATTACTTGGTAGAGGACTGGTGACAGGAATGCTTTGGGGTATGGCTGGTGGTGATGGGTGGGTGAAGTTATTGCCAGATTTGTCAGTTAGCAGGTTGGCAATTTCCTCCTGTCAACCATGTCTTCCAAGGGTGGCAGATACTGTATCCCCATGGAGTGACACCAGAAGCTATGCCAGTTATTGAAATCAGTAATTTTTTGTCTGTATTTTGGCCTAAGTGAAGGTAGAATGCTGCATAGGGCTTGAGACGTACCTGCCTGGGACACAATCTGAGAGCTCAGTCATGTCTTTCTTCATATAGTCCAGAGAGGTACATTTCAACTCATTTACTCCAACATGTACTATGTCAGAGACATAGTAATCATTGCTGAATAACCTGAGTGCACGCATGATTTGATGGATTCTGGCACCTGACAAACAGTTGATTGTGACCTTCTCTTTATCCATCCTGGTGAGGGGGACATCTGAGTATGTCACTACTGAGTTGCCTATGACTAGGACATTAGGTCTTGAGGTGTTTTGCCTTAGGGGCTTAATTGTTGAGACACTGATATGTGTAGTGGTGGATTCTGTTCGTGCAACAGTATGTGTAGGTTGTTTGCACTTGGGAGGTCTGCATTCTTGTGGTAGGCTCTCAGTGAGTACCTCCACGTACGTGAGTTTATGTATCTTGACCTTATCTTGTGTGAGTGGAGAAAATGCGTGTGCTGACAACTTGTCTGATGTCTTGTTTATTATGTGAGAAGACTGATTCTAGTTTCATGGCATAGTTATATCTCTCATATAATGTTTTTGTTTGCTTTAGGAGTAAGTGGTTGTCTCAGGATGCCAATGTCAATCAGGCTGACTGGAGAAATGTTGTGAGACTGACTCTCCATAGTAGCAGGCACTTCTTAAGTACTCATTTCTGAGAGGGAAAATTAGATCAGCTGTTTCTTTGGGATTAACTAGGGGAATTATTCAAGAGAAGATCAGGGATGGAAAGTGTGTGTGTGTGTGTGGGGGGGGGGGTTGCTGCTCAGTTCTCAGTTGAGTTGCCCACAGAGCAGCAGGGAACCTGGGACAGTTTTACTGACTGATGTCTAGGGAAAAATGTACCTCCACTTATTTTTCAAAATAACCAAATGTTACTAAAAGAAATAGTGTGGGTTAATGAATAATTCTTTAATTTTTTTCCTTTCTGTCAAAACAGACAAATGTAATTAAATGTTCTCTCGAACTGGCTCAAAATGAAATAATTATGGAATTGACATTTGTATTATGCATTGTTTGATGTTTATATCAAAGAATATGAAGACATACTTTTCTCTTTATATTAAACATGCAAAGATTAGATTATAGGACATGATTTTTTAAGACATACTGAAAAGGTATGTAGCTTAGTATATATTGCTGGCCATCTGTGTGATTAATACATTCTGCAGCATATAAGAGCACATTAAGGGTATATACCCTACATTGAAAGTGGACAACAAAATAACACTTCTGTCCAGTTCTTTCTTAATTAACCAGCGAATCTGACTACACTGCAAAATAGACCTGGATCATAAGAAACGTATTTAGCAGCAGAATCAATACTTAACATGCACTTAGTATCTGAACTAGTTTTAAGCTTATCAGGGATTCTTTGTACATATTTCCTGCCTCCCTTACATTTTATGAAAGAAATACATCAGTTTAAAATATGCTTTGCCTATTTCTGAAATATTGTTTGCAATAATGTAAACATTGTCTCTTTGGGACATGTCTGATTATTAGGCATTCCTCTCAAATGAATCACTATAACACAATTATTTATGTATTAAAATTTTATTTCCCAAGTCTTTAAAAGTTACATCATTCCTTGTTCTCATGTGAGCTATTGTTATTACAGTCAGTGCTCACAGCTAATAGTGTTGGAATAAAAGGACAGGTAGGCCTTGAAAGTAAATCACAAATTCTGTCTTTTGTCAGTGGAAAAGTTAATAATATAAAAAATATAGAACTGCAATGTTGATGAGAGATTTTTTTTTATTAAATACATCTCGAAAGGCTGGTGGTTCAATGGAATGACACGACATGATCAGAAATCTCCTTGACATTGTAAAGAATCTCCTTGTAAAGAAATCTGTGTGATTCCTTTAATTTTTAAATTGTCTTTGATATGTTTGATGATATAGCAAAATTGTTCTGGAACAGAACATAAGATGCAGACAGTAAATTCTAAAATGCCTCCTGCTTCAATGACATATAAATAAATAACACTTCTATTTTTCTTTTATTTGCCACTCATTTGTAATATACACTTGGCTTTTTTAGATTTTTTTCTTTCTGTTCTGTTTTGTTGTGTGATTTTTTAAGGCTGATAATTGTTTTGAATGTAGAGTTTACAAATAATTCTTCCTTTTAATGGCTGTCCTCTATTTATTTTATATTTTTTTTTATAAAAAGAAATATAGTCAAAAGATATTCAACAAGAATCTCCAGGCTTACTTTGTTCTTAGATGGAGTGAATAATTTAAAATGGTTTACTATCATAATTTTGAATCCAACTCCGTCGACCGCAATATGTTCGAACACGGAAAGTCGAACATGGCAATGTCGAACTTCAAAAGCAAGCCTAGGAACAGGTTTTAAAATGGGTCGAGATAGGGGCGAGGTTTGTAGTTCGGCAATAGCAGTGAACACCTATCTCGACCCATGTTAAAACCCGTTCCTAGGCTTGCTTTTGAAGTTTGACATTGCCGTGTTCAACTTTCTGTGTTTGAACATAGTGCGGTCGATGGAGTTGGATTCGAAATTATGATAGTAAACCTTTAAAACACTTAGCCATGTGTAGACATGTATTTGTTTGTTTTGTTTTCTTTTAGCCACTGAACTTATGAATAAGTTTGCCAAGTTTCAGCCTATCTTCTCTAATAATTTTCATATTGACAACAATGTTAACAATAGGAAATCACACATCCATAACTTTTCTAATTAATTTTCTTTAGCTATGTCTGCTGATATTGATAAAATAAAGAAATGCATCATTATCACCTTTGGGGAAAATGGCGTCCCCACTAATTATTACATTAATAACGTACTAAGCACGCAATCAGTCGTGAGGGACTTGGGCACCCAGGTTAACAGCAACCTGAGCTTTGACCACCACATTGCCTCCATCGTACGGAAAGCTTTCTACATGGCCTACCTCATAAGTATGTGTATTTCTTCCAGGAGCAAGGATGTCATAACATCCCTGTACTCCTCCCTTATCAGACCCATTATTGAGTACAATGCCCCCTTCGGCATGTACCTTGCCAATCACATGCAGCAGCTGGAGAGGCCACAGAGCTTCCTGACCAGGAAAATCCAGGGTCTCAATCACCTAACTACAGATAGGCAAAAAGCCCTCTCCCTCTATTCGGTCTCATACAGACTGCTCAAAGGAGACCTGTGTCTGGCATACAAGACTGTCTCAGACCCAACCTTGATAGAGTTGCTGCATATCCATAAGTCAAACTCCACTTGCGCAACCCACATGCAAGGCCTCAACCTGGTCTGTGACATTAATAGATTTGTGTGCCAAAGACTCCTCCATTTGTGGAATAGACTCCCTCTCCATATCAAGCAGAGTACCTCACTATCCCTCTTTAAGAGGAACCTGGATGACTGTATGGGAAACAGAAAATACATCCCTGGTATCCTAACCTGTGTCCCTGCTGGACAGGGGAATCAGGTGCTGACTTTGTGGGAACATGGATGAAATTCTTGGCTAGGATTATAAGGGCCCCTGGGCCAATAGCCTAGCATTGTCCAATGAACCTACAAGAGTATTGTTAATAACATTTGGAAAATTATTTCATATTATGACATTCGAGTAAAAGATTTAGGGTCAACACTGCATTTCATAAATAACAGTGACAACCTAAAGGTTTTACTTGAAAAGAAAATCACATCTATTTAACAGTCTTCTGACTCAAAACCTCAAGTATTTGTATCAGTGCATTGGCTGTTCATGTCATTACAGAAATGTGGGCACTTTGTTGCATTTAAAATATTTTGAAAAGTTTTGTGTAAGGGCATAATACATGGCTGGCGCAGCTTGTTTTAATCTATGTGGCAAGATACATGACATATTATTGCATTGGAAAAACACTATGAGGTTGTCAAGTAGTTAAGGGTACATCTATATGCCTCTAGTAATACAGTTGTATAAGTAAACTTTCCATAACAGTGGTTGCTCACATGATAACTGCTGCAGTAGCCTAAGCTGTATGAGTTATGTTCTACATAGGATACAACAGTTAACCATTTTATAACACTTCATGGCACTTTCCTCATGCCCACTGAGAGAGAGAGGCAGAACCCTCAGAGGATTTTGCTAGGAAGAATCTGGTATAAAAACACACCAAAAAACAAGATGGGGGAGGCATAGATGGAAGAAGTGGCTATTGCAGCAGTGGTCATTCAGTCAACTACTGCTTGGTAAATTTACTTACACAGCTGTAGTACATTCTTTATATTAAACACTGTTGCAACTAGGAGATGGAAGGAGAAGGGTCCGGGAGCCTCAACAGAATCAGCCTAGAAAAGCCTGATCTAGACTTGGGAAAGGAATATAGCTTGTAGAGCTTTGTATAAGTATGTACAGAGAACAAAGCTACTGCAACTACAATACTTATTTATTTTTATTTATTTGCAGATTGTTAACCAGGAAAGTCCATTGGGCCATATTGAGACCATTTTCAATGGAGGCCCGGGGAGAAAAGCTCCTAAAATACAGTATTTACAATATTTACAATAAAAAAAGAATCAAAAAATTGCAAGTAATACACAATATATATGAGCTCATACATAGTAACATTGAAACGGAAAACATACATTCAACAGATTTATGGGGGTCTTATGTTGAAATTGGGATAGGAAAATAAAAGGGGTGGAATGCATCAGGTGGCATGAGAGCAGGAGCATTCCCAGAGGGAGGAGAGATAAGAGTGGAGTAAGTTCTTGAAGGTGGAGTGATTATGGGTAGTTCTAATGTGTGAGGGAAGTGAATTCCAGGATCTGGCAAGGGAGAAAGATAGTAAGAGCTGCCCTGGAGTACATATGAGTTTGTAAACTTTGAGGAGATTTGGATTGTTGGATCTGAGTACTCTATGAGGCTGATGCATTTTTAGGGTGAAGGAGAGGGAAGGGCAGTTAGAAGGTTTGAAAATAAGCTTATGTGCTGTTGTGAGTTGAATAAATGTCAAATAGTTGGAAAGTTCCAACCAATTTAGGGAATGGATGGAGTCACAGTGGTGAGTGGAGGATTTGGATCCAGTGGCAAACTTAGAAATTTTACTATAGCAGGAAGATGGTTTGGATTTGAGGGTAGATTGAAGATTAGTAAGGAGAGGGGCTTTGTATAGTAGTGAGGGAATGAGGTATGTGGTAGCTAGGAGTTGTTTGGTTGAGAAAGTAAGGTAGTGGCTGTGTCGGTAAAGCATTCCAAGCTTATGATGAGTTTTCTTAATGTTAGTTTGTAGGTCTGTGTCAAATTTTAATTGATTGTCAATAAGGACTCCCATTAGTTTGTATAGGGAACAATTTTGATAGGTATCTTGTTATGGCTGACAATAGAAAAGGATGCTTTGTCAATTTTGGTGAGTCTGGAGGGGTGACTATCATAATTTTGGATTTAGATGCATTGAGAGCTAGATGGTTATCTAACATCCAATTTTCAGTGTGGGAGAAATTGTCAGGTTAAATTCATAAGTTGAGAGAGAATTGGTGGAGTCATCTGTGTATTGAACAAGTTTATCATTGGGGATGTTCTGATAGAAGTCATTGCTAAAAATGTTGAATAGTAAGGGGCCCAGTATAGAACCTTGTGGAACACCTGTTGGAGTGTGGATAAAGGAAGAAGTACAATTATTCCACTTTACAGCTTGTTCTCTATCAGAGAGATAGCTGGTGAACCAGTTGACGGAAGAAGAGGATAGGTTGAGATGAGAGAGCTTGGACAAGAGGAGATTGTCGGATACAGTATCGAAGGCCTTAGATAAGTAGAGAAGGAGGGTAGATACTATATTGCCGGAATCATGAGCAGAGTTAATGATTTCAAGAAAGGAGAGCAAGGCAGTAGTGGTTCTGTGACCAGGTCTGAAATCATATTGAGTAGTGGTCAATAGTTGATTGTTTAAAAGGTAGGGTAAGAGTTGTAGGTGGATACATTTTTTAAGAATTTTTGAGATAGCAGACAGGATAGCTATTGGGCGGAAATTGGAGACTGTAAAATTGCTATCCCCTTTGTGGAAGGGAATGATGAAGGTTTTTTTCCAAAAAGTGATAGATGTAGTCAAGACCCTGGTAGAATGAGTCTTGACCCTGCCTGGAATTGACTTGCTCTGTTGGAAATAAAAGGTAGTAGCTCGAGACAACAAACCACTTTGGAAATAGTCCGTTTTGGCAAAGGATGTCCATCTTCTTACCTTCATAAGATATGAACAACTGATCAGAAATTCTGAAAGATTTAGTTCAGTCAAGATGATAACCAAGTTGTCTCTGAACATCCAAGGTATGAAATATCCTTTCTCCCATATTTCAGGGTTTGGGAAAGAAAACAGGGAGACTGTGAGAGTTCCTCTTAATGTAAACTTGAATATCACTTTAGACATAAAAGAAGGATAAGTTATCAAGGAAAACTTCTGTCTGTGGAAAATAAGAAAAGGTTGACCCACCATAAGATCACAAGCAGGAGCTTGGATATTAGATATTGTTATCTGTGGTAGCAGGACTGGCTGAAGTTTTGTAAATAATTGTAAATTACCCTGTGTTACTTATGCCAACATGACTGGCTATAATTTTGTAAATAAGTTTGTGTCTTTTGATTATCACTCTAATTTATGCAAGATGTTTGAATGTTAAGCAGTGTTCTTCTAGCTGACCACGTGTACATGTTTTTCTTCTTTTTTTTTTTTAAGAGAATTCTGAATGTATGTTATGCCAGTCAGCTGTCCTAGATGTGATGTAATTTTGTGCCAGAGCTTTAAGAATAGAATCTTCAGTGCAGCTGTTTTACTTTTCAAATCTGATATGAAAGAGTAGAATTCTCATAGCAGCTTCCTGTTGCTTATAAAACATCTGCTATAAAAGCAGTTTCTGCATCAGTTCAGTTTGTTTCCAGAGCTGTTCAGCAGTAGTAAACAAGTTGTTTCCAGAGTAGATGTTCCAGTTGCTGAGGACAGAGAACAGCCTGGAGTGTGGACATCATTTCTCATCTTGTCTTCCAGAAGTAATAGTATAATCTACCTTGCTGAGTTATTTATATTAAGATAGGGACAGTTAATCGTCAGATAGTCAGGGAACTATAACTAGTTAGAAGTTTTCTAAAATCATTGTGAGATCTAGCCTACATTATTACTTCCTGTGTGTGAAATTCTGTTGTTTATTGGAATCAGTTATTCAGTATCTACATGATTTATATCCTTTTATTTATTATTAAATGTTTTACTATGTCTCATTGTGGTTGGTTATTTGGTGAATACTTTTAATAACTTGAGAGTCGTTATGCTTATTGTGATAACATCAGGGTCTCCCCATAAAGCCTTACTGCTTGGGATACATGCTACTATTGGTTTCAATATCTATTTTACCCAATATACGTGAACACCCCTTTTGAAGGTTACTGTGGTTTTTGACTGATGGCAACCATTACCTTATAACTTGGGCAAAGAAACGCAGCAGGAAAATCTCTGTCAGTCTTTCCCAAGAGTGTGTGTATGTGTACCTAGCAGACATTTAAGAGTGAGTTTGTATGATACCTAGAACTGGGATACAGTGATCTTCATCAGTTAGTGTGGAAGACTCATTTGGGGACCTGGAGTGAAGCATATTGTCCAGTTCCAGGTTTGGAGCCTGTTCTTCGTGTAATCCTAGGAGAAACTTTGTATTTTTATCACTGATTTTAGTGTCGCTCCCTAACAGGAGACAGTGGTGAGAATTGAGGCTTCTTAGTTACTGTCATGTGGTAAAGAGGGCCCATCACAGGAGTCGCAAGTTTTTTTGGAAGTGTCTTATGCAATACTCTTTTCAAAACATTTTAGCATAGGAGGGCACTGAAGAAGGAGAATTCATTGGCAGATATGCTAAAATGGCTGACACATGAGCCTTGATAGAGGAGTAAGACAAGCCATAGAAAAGTGACTCACACAATTATAAAACCAGAGAAACATTAGCCCTGAATGGATGGTAGGTATGTTGGTAGCACCAACTAGAAAAGCTTTCCCGTTTGGTAATATATGATTTTCAATTAGCATCATTCTTGCATCCATTAGTGCCTGATGCACGTCCTTAGTAAACAGGTACCTAAAAGATATTATGGCTCTGTCATCCAGACAGTCAGTTGAAGCTGTTTTAATTTAGAATGTATCAAGCACACCTGTTCTTGTGTGAGTAGATCCAGTTTTGAATAATGTTGTGGTAATTGCCCCAGCTAATTCCAAAAGAAGGGAGAACAGTATAGCCTGGGTTTGAAGGGAGTCACCACAATGATTTTCGTTGATTCCTTCTGAATCTGCAGAAGTCATTTGGATATTAGTGGAAATAATGGAAAAATAAAAAGAAAAGGCATCTGTTTTCTAGGACTTCTTGTAAGGAATTTTGGAAAAGAATTTTGCCCACTGATTGTTCAGATATGAGGCAAAAATGTCTACCTGAAGAACTCCCCACATATGGATGAAATCTTGGAAGATCCTGGGATCTAGTTTTTATTCTAGAGGGTCTGCCATTATCCTGCTTAGCTTGTCTGATGCACAATTTTGCTCTGATATAATGTAGAATGCCTGTAGAGTGACACTGTATTGTAATGCTAAACCCTATGCTAACATGGCTAGTCAGCATAAGAGAAATACCTGCCTCCCCAAGCGGCATTAATATCTGTACTCTCAACATATACAATTAGTTAAATAAGAACCAAATCTCTTGGATACTAATGTTTACTTGATGGTTGTAAATAAAAAGAGGTTTGGATGTACAATTCTATTGGTTTGATAGTTTTGGGGAAACCAATTAGGAACGTGCTACATTTACATGTTTTGTACCTTCTTTTCTTGATTTTATAGTACTTTAAAATGCTAATAAGGTAGAATTTTTCCAAAGACAAAACTATCAGGACACACCACGAGAAACACTGGATTCTTCAAAAAGTATAAATCCTTTTATTCCAATCGAACAAAAGGTAGAATTTTTATGAATATGTTTTATTTTACTTTATTTTAATATATTGAATGTACTTAAAAGTGAGTAATGATTTTTGAGTGAACTGATTTCGCTTCGATGTTCAATATGAAAGTGTATGTATAGTGTTCGTTTATTGGTCGACAATGTTTTCTTTTGATTTGGTTGCCCAATAGATGGAGGGTTGAAATTAATGAGTGCTATTGGATGGCACATTTTTAACAAACCAATTGTAGAACTTTTGGCTAGCTGTAAGGACCAACCATTATGGAGTGTACTCTATTTAGGTTTTTAATTAAGTAATAACAGTTATCTGATGAAGTTAATTTATTTAAGTGGACAAAAGCAATTATCCTTGTCATATTTTTGAGTGTTTATTTTTGTAACTTTTTGTACGTTTGTCCGGTGATGTTATTTTTCATTGTATTAAAATAGTTCCTTCACGTCTGTCTGAGTGCCGTGTTTTTGTTTTTCGGGAGTTTGTGTTTTTCTTTTTTTCCCAGTATTAAGTTCTTTGTATGACACTTCAGGTATAAACACAATCCCAATAAAATTTTTGCTTAAAAGGAGTATAGGTGGTCTATGTTTTGTTCAGATCATTTGACCATAATGTACTACTTTCACAGAAGCAAAATCAAATTACAGATTAATTTCGTGTTACACTTTATGCAAATATCAGAATATATTTCAACTAACATACATTGCATTCCACAGATATATAAGAATAAAATCACTTATTCATTAGAATTATTAACGAAAATTCAAAAAGGTTCATTCACTCATTTCCAGAAAATATTTCCATAATATTTAAATGTCTTCAGCTTGGATAAATGGACAAATTCTCTTTGGATAAATTAACAAAACTAGAGGAGATATCTAGAACAGCAAACTTCCCAAAGTCTGTTTTCTATTTTAATTGTTTTAATAAAGAAGATCTCATTTGTTTAAAAAACATATTTTATGCACCACACAATTGTTAGCAAAATCAACCTTGTGCCTTCTTAAATTCATAGTTTCATAGGTTCTTTGGTATATACTAGGCTAACGATCACCAGGATCTTAAAAAGCCTAGCTGTGCAATGCAACCCAATTGTGTCTCTATGTATCATGGGAATATATTTAGAAGGGTAGTAAAGTTCTAAAGGTTAGGTGGGGAGGGTATATTAGTTTTGGCATTATTGTCTGCCTCTGTCTATCAGAGACATAGGGGCCACACCTGGGCTGAATTCCTGATTTCCCATCTATTGGTCAAGGTTACACTTAAATAGGGTTTGAGATGGATTCCACTTCACATGGATGGGGTTGCCTGTTTCAGAGCATGGGGATCCTCTGAGACTCGTATATTATTCTCAAACATGTTTTATTTATGTCACAATTGCAATTTAAATCCTTGGGATCTAGTGGTTATGATGCTGTTTGTTTTGTGGATGAGCGTAAAGGTCTATCAGAACTTGATCCAAGTATGCCTGTTTTGCCAGGTATAGTTCACTTCTCAGTAACCTGTAGGTTTGGAGATAGGGCTTTAAGATGATCTGTAATGGACAATGTATTTATACCCTGGAGTCTCTTGGTAAACCACCTTTGTGAGTGTTCCAACTGTTACATACGTTTGGTCAGGTAAAGTTGAAGGTGACATTATACTCAGTGATGGGTCTGATAAGGGCCAAATAAAGTGGCACTATGACGACTTCCTTGGATCTAGATGCCACGCCCTTCCTTAAAAGTTGGGCTGCATAGAATGATTTTCTTACAACCTTGGTGACATGTTGGTCAAAAGCCAGACTACTTTCTACATATGTTCCCAGTATCAACTCTTAGGATGTGTCTTATCAATAGACTAATTAGCTTGGGTGACAGTTTTCCCAAGAGCACTATAATGCATTTCTTTGCATTGAGTTTTAGTCTGTGACTTTAGTGCTAATCATTTGGCTCTGTTAACCCTCTTCTAAGATGTTTGTTTCATGGGGGGAGTCTATACTAGCTCCTAACTTGCAGTCCTCTATAAACTTGGTCAGACAAAGATCCTTGACATAAGCCTCTACCTCTGAGAAGTAGATGCCAAATAGGGGCGATCCTACCATGGAGCCCTGAGATACCACACTAATGACTGGTCACTTACTGAAGGTGGTAGTCTATTACTGAAGGTAGTATCACAAACCCGGACTTCTTTGGTCCTGCTTTTGAGCCAGTGAGTTATGTAGGGGTTTATCATTAGTTCAGTGAATTTATCAACAATACATGACTGGAGTATTGCAATGAATTCCTTCGCCAAGACCAGGTAGGCAGTCGGCACCATTTCCTTGTCATCCATTTTCTTGGTGATCTCAAAAAGTCCATCAGGTTTAGAAGACCAAGCCAAAGCCAAACTGTGTTGGGTCCACTGTCAGCAGGTTGACTATGTCTTTATTTATCATTTCTATGCTAATTTGTTCCATGGCTTTGCATATTAGATTAGTCAGAAAATAGGTCTATAGTTTCTGGGGTTGGATGATGGCCACACAGTCTTCCTTTCTCATGGCTCAAAGCCTGTTTTGAGTTTGTAATTGAAAAGTGACTCAAGTGCTCATGATAGGTCATGTTTCAGGCTATTTAGTAGGCATCACAGGATATTTTCAGGGCCCATTGCAGCTGCATTTTTGTCCTTAGTGAGTAAAAAAAGGACCTGCTACCTATTAATAGTTGGTGGAGTTGTGCTAATAGGCATTTCATGGGGTGAAGGCATGGAGGAAGGGGGTGAAGTTTAAGCTGAATTTGTCAGCCAGCAGATACACTATGTCACTCTGCTCGGTGAATGTGGCATCATTGACCACTAGTTTGGTAAACTAATGTGTGCTGTCTTTGAGGTTTCAGAAATAGCTGCAGAAGGCTTGTGGTTTTCTTTAGCCTATTAGGCTATCTTGACCATAATTGGCCTTGCTGGAGTTAAATAGTATTCTTAGGACCTTGTTTAATTTAATCAGAGCTCTCCTATGCTTGTTGGAATTGTTCTTCCTGTAATTAAGCCATAAGTATTTTCCTTTTGTTATATACCCTCTTAAGGTTAGGATTCACCTGGTGTGGTTTATTTTTAGAGTTTCTATTTGGGACTCCATTTAGTAGGTACAGCAGCCTCTATACAGCCATTTGCATGATTGTAGACGATCTCTGTGAACAATTCTGCATAGGTTGCTGTCAACTCGGGGCTGGGGGGAATTGAATTTTGAAAAAAAAAAATCACTTATGATGATCTAATTTGCTTTGTAATACTGCAGTTCATAACTTTCTCAAGGTTTGCTGTGTTTTAAAGAGTACATTTTTATTTTGAAGGAGACAGCTTTGTGGTCTGACCTATCCACTGAGGACATGACACTGGAGGGAGAGGTGCTGCTGTCTCCCATATTGGTCAGTACCAGGTCCAGCATGTTTGAACAACTAGTGAGTATGCACACTACCTGATCGAGGGTATTTGTGTTTATAAAGTCCAGGAAACACTGTGCCTGTGAGTATAAGACAGTGTATATTTCAAGTCTGCAGAGGGACAGTTAAAGTCTCCCATGCATAGGGTATTTGGTTTAATGGTGAGTGCCTCCAGTACATCAAGGTATGAGCTATGGGATTGCAGGAATATACAGGATGACCTATAGCTTGCTAGCATGTGGCACTGGACTTTGTCTTTAGTGATTTGCACATGGATAAATTCCAGGGCATCATCCTGCTTAACCAATCCAGAGTTATGCTTGCTGCTAATATAGATTGAGAGTCTTCCATATTTTGCCCCTGTCTGTGCAGCTGATAGCCTGGATGTATAGAAGGCACTGAAGCCTTGCATTGCTGGAGTACTTTCTGTCTTTCTGTGAATTTAAATGATGTTTCAGTAACAGCACAGATGTCTGTTTTCTCCAGAGTGAGGACAGCTGGTACGGTGCGGAGTGTTTTTTTACTTTTTTTAGGCTCCTAGCATTAAGCAGTAACAGATTTATGTTTCTTTGGGTTTTTCTTGCCATGTTGGCGGGGCTGTTAATTTGGCATTGACTATAAAAAGGCTCTAAGTTTTAGCCAATATTTAGAAGCTTAGGGGAGACAGGTGCACACTATGCATCACAAAGCAAAATGGTTTACTGACCATGACCTCCCATGCTGACAAATATTGCAATCCTATGGAAAGACCCCAGAAACTAAGCTATTATTGAAGTCAATAATCTTTTGTTCATATTGTGGCATTATCTTTGGTGAAAGTAGAATGCTGTTCAATGCATGGGACATACCTGCCTATGACACATATTCATTGAAATTAATAATGTCTCTCTTCATAAAGGCCAGGGAAGTACATCTCAGGTCATTAACATCCACATGAACTATAATAGAATTATACTGGTATCTGTGATGTAGTGACTTGAGTGCATGCTTAACTTGGTGGATCCTGGCTCCAAATCACCAGTTAACCATTATATTTTCCTCTTCAGTCTGGTGAGTGGGGCATCTAAGTGTCATACAGTGCAGTCCACTATCACAAGAATTCTGGTAATGTGTTAGCTTGTCTTATGGGCTTTCCTGTTGGAGTTCCACTGGATATAGGCATATGTGTGGTGTGTAGTGTTGCTTTTGTTGAGTGCTTCAGAGACTGCTGAGGATAGCCATTGCTGTGTATAGGCTTTGCAGGTTTTTCAGGTATGGGAAGATTGCCTTTTAGTATCTAGGCATAGGTTGGCCTATGCGTATGTGGTGAATGGTCTGTGTATAATCCTATGCTCTTGACAACCCTGTTTGCATACAAGATTTTTGCCTCCAGTAAAATTTTATACGATTCTCTCTCTCACGTCATGTTTATTTCTTTAATGATTAAATTGTCTTTGAACATGGCATAATTGCAACATTGTCTCAGGGTATCCATATCTACCAACCTGGCTATGATGACATTTGGGAATTGTATATCCTTGTTGTCCAGACTTGTATTTGGGTGGGCCACTCCATTTTGTGAATTGGGTTATACAGAGCTCTTCCTGGGTGGTCTCTGGGTTTGGCATTAGACTAGGTTAGAGTGTGCTAAGATTTGATAATAGTGCTGTTTAATGTGTTGGACACAGTTTGTATTAAAGGAGGTTTACTCACGTGCAGTACTGGTTTGGGCACTTGGTTTTATGGATATATGGAAAATAACGGATGGGAAAGTAATTAAACAGGTTACACAACTGACAATTGCAATGAAAGGTGGAAGAAGGGACTTTTGAAGTTGGATTAGCATAAATAGGCAGAAGCCAGAGACAAAGTGTTTTAAAACCATAACAAAAAAGAGTGGGAGGGTTGGAGAAAAATGCAAACTGGAGCTCTAGTCCTATGGTTAGAATGCCAGAACAAAGCAAAAGAAGTATTAAGGTAAACAGAAAAGTACTGGAATTTAACTTTAAAGCGGTATACATAGCTATGAAAAGTACTGAAACACAAATCCTAGAGCAGAATTCAAAGTACTGCCACTACTGTAATCCTACCACATACCAATAGTATCAGACTATGCAGAAATTTATAAATGACTACATGAGGTAACTGCAATTCTTCTGTTGGAAATAGAAGTGCAGTATATTGTATAAACAGTGCTAAAATCATGCAGTAATATGCAATCTTCACACAACTGCCAATGAAGCATTATGACTAAGGTCCCAAGACAAACTAGAAAGTGCACACTGAACTTGTTTTCATTAAATCATGGACAAAAAGCAGAGAAGTACAAAAATGTATCACCACACAGGTCACTCTAAGTGCAACTTGAAATATTTAAGCAGCATTTAAATATATTTTTTCTTGAAAAACTTGTCTCTCACACCTCTCAGAGTCTTGACAAAAAAGAGGGGGGAAGTTGTTGTATATTTTGTTTACTTTGCTTGAGTAATGGAGATCTCCCTGTCTAAAACTAAATCTCTAATATTATCCCTACTCAGCTCAGTTTTCCAGTCTCATTTTTGTAAGATGTCATTACTTTTGAAACAGTCCACTTTATAGAAGTTCTTATATACTGAGTATGCATGACTGAAGGTCTACTCTTTTAACAAGTTTCCTATACCAGACTGTTACGGTGCGAGTTCAGTAACCCTGACCCATTGCTTACACAAACAGATATGTCAAAGGTTTGCCTATACTACACCTAGAATGAAATTTCTCTTGTTGGTCATTAACAATCTGTATAAAGTTATTGAAGACATGATAATTCAGAGCATTTTGTAGACCCTGATTGCTTGGCAGAGGCTAAACCCAGTGGCAATTAGAAATCATTACCAATGGCAGCATATTGGTAAGAAAATCTGAAAGATATCTGAAGGCTTTATCTGTTCTGCACAAATTCAAACCAGTTGTAAAAACTGACTCTGTGTAACCACTCTAACTTTAACAAATTTGTAGTTGGAGTCAGATATATTTACATCTTTTATATTCTATGTAAAAAAATAAAGATGAGTGCATTACTCACTGGGTATACTTCATTAAGAGTACAAAGGTTTAGTTATAAGACCTGTTTCAGAACTCAAGTGTCTGCAGGTTACGGTGTCATTAAGTCCTTACATCTAGTCACAATGCTGAGTTTACATAGTCTGTTAGTCATCATGGGTTTTCTTTGACTATAGTCATTAAGAGACTCCCTTCCACCTAACTTATCATTCTTATGAATATCTGAGTAGTCAGAAAAAGCATTTGGCAATCTAAAAGGCCAGAACAACATTTCATAATAACATTAGCAACTGTTGTCACTACAATTAAGTCAACTGTTTCCATTTAAACTACATACATTGCATATATGAAAGCTATGTATATTTTACTTACTTTGTTTCTAAAAAAAACTCATCTTTTTCTTTAAGATATTATCCAATAAATTATTCCCCATATAACAAGTGAGTACTGGCATGGCCAAAGAGATGTCTATTGTTAACAGTCTTTTCCCAGATTGTGTAGATGAAGAATTCCAAAGAATAAGTAAAAATATTTTCAATAATCTTTAAATAATATTGGTTTCAATTAAACTGTTGCTGCCCTCAACTTCAGAAAGGAAGACATACATTAAAGTAAGTGAAAAATACATTTTTACTCTGGTCTATAAAATGCACTTCATCTTTTTTCAAAGGTGGAGCTGCTATATCACTGAACCATGCAATAAGATTTACTTTAACATATGTCTTTATTTGTGAAATAATCTGCAGAGACCTGTTTTTGCATCTTCAATTACAAAACCCCTCATTCATTAAATGAATCTATTCCTGGGAATGCATTTTGGATCTGTTTGATATAAAAAGGGCTGTCTTCTCATTACACTTTATCCGTTGAAGGTGAAAAGCCTAGGTACTAGTGTGTTTTATATTAAATCAGTTGGACAGCTTTTTTTTTTCTGGTCTGCCTGATCAACGGCATTGTTTACAATTGCCCTAAGTGTGCAACATACTAGTGTGACAGCACAGATCAACAGCATTGTTTACAATAGCCCTAAGTGTGCAACATACTAGTATGACAGCTCTTTGTTAACAACTACAGTACTAATGAAATATTAATGCAAGTCTATAAAACTGTACCATAATAATGGCATAGTAAATGTACACACCTGGAGCTTTTTGCATCTAGCTTTACCTGTCAGAATCCATTGCTTAGATGCAGTAATAAACAGTGTTGAAAAGAATTTATCATTCAGTATTGCAAAAAACCGTTCCTCAGCTGTAAGAAAATGAATGATGATCTTTTTTTTTTTTCTAAACTTACTTTTGAAATTCTTTTATAATATGATCCAGATGCCTTTTAATAATGCCTAAAGTTTACATTTGATTGAATACCTACTCCATTTTACTTTTGCATATGATATTCTTCTGGTAAACTTTTTAAGGCTTGAAATAAATCAGCATAGTTATGCAAGATAATGTTATGGCTCTGGAAAATATATGTTTGTCTTTTCGGCTTTTCCAGGTTAGGGGTTGCCACAGCGGAACTCCGGTCCACTAATGATTGGCAGTAGATTTTTATGGTGCCGAGTTGCCAGCACGATGCCAAACCTTCAGTGAAGGCATGCGCATTCACGCATGTCTTTCGGAGGCCACTCAACTGTGGGGAGGACTGCAGACTCCACACAGAAGGCACACCAGCCGAGAATCGAACAGGAGAACCTCTTGCCGTGAGGCAACAATGCTACCGCTGCACCACCACGAATTGTTATGGCTCTGCAAAAAATAAATAAATATATATATATATATATAAAACTGTTACTGAACATGTAAAGGAGTACATTCTGTCTCTGCTCTCAGACTGTAAGTATTGTTTCACTTTCTCTTGAATCTCACAATCCAAACAGTAATACATAACAAGAATGTACATACCAGAATTTGAAGAGGATCATATAAATCTTACTTTATGATCACACATTAACTGTTTACCCAGTCACGTGTATACAATAACATTTTCCACACAGCTGTTAGCTTGTATTTTAAACACAATGTTTCTCGTATACCTTTAAATATATCTGCTCCTTGCTTCATACAAATTCCATATTTTATTTATTAATTTTCAAAATGCACTGCCGACTGCCAGCAATCTGGCTTGCAGTCATGTACTGCCTCTGATCCATTTTCTGACTTCACTTTGATGTAACTGTTGTATTTTTCAGTGTTAACAAATAGCCCATTTCATGTTCTTTTTTCCATACCATGCAAATGGTTTGCAGCATACTTCCCTTTTTGTGTTGCTTAGCTATAAAAACATTGTTTTCTACCATAAATTATTCAAAGTAGCTTAAAGGTTAGGAAATGCTTCCATTATGTATATAATGCTCGAGTTTCAACTGCATGATATTTTTGTTTACCACCTGGCTTTTAAATGGTAGAGATTTCTTGTATTTGGCAGTTTGATTAAACTCCTGTAGCCTAAAAACTTACCAATTCAGTGACTACATAATTTGCAGAGCACCTGGCAAACATCTATTTGATTATCAATTCTAGACTATGCCTCGGGATGTATTCTCAATATGAATGTTGGATTTCAGAGGTGTGTCAGTTGAAACGAGAGTTCTGTTTTCCTGAGTTTCCATTTTATAAATTGTCCAAGGATCCTGCACTGCCCATATTATTAGGATTAAGAGAATATAAAAAGGAATGTTTTATTTAAATTATTTATTTATTTACTTATTTATTTATTTATTTTACATTTGTTGACCGGGATAGTCCGACTGGATACATGTCCATTTTCAGTGGAGACCCGGGGAGGAGAAAAGCTCCAAGAACTATAAACAGATAAATACTAGCAAGTAAAGTGTAATAAAGAATAATAAACATGAAGCAGTTACACAATTCAGAAATCTGTACGTAACCTGCTACAGTTTCGCATATCACACAATATATACAACTGACAAACAGGACATAAGTTCATATCTTTCAGATACCATCTTAAAACCTTTTACTTGTAACAGGATGACACCTGTAAATAGGAGTTAGAGAAGGCAGACTATGGGTATTCATTAGTCAGGTTTGCTGCAGGGACATAGCCAGTGAGATTTAAAGTAATTGGTTAAATTTTTTTTTAATTGACTAATTGAGGGATTCAGGGTAAGGTCAGATGGAAGCATGTTCCAGATTCTGCCTACTAAATTAGCAAACAAGGATTCTCCAGATTGGTAGTTGGCTTTAACTGCCGAAATCAAAAGTTCAGTAGATGATCGAAGTAGCCTGCCATTTTTGTAAGGATAGATAATGATTCTGAGGGAGGGTGTTTTATCTGGGTGGTTAATAACCTTGAAACTTACAATAAGTTAACTGTATTTAATTAAACTAGGAAGTTCCTGCCAACCTAAGAGGTTTAGGTTTTGACAGTGGTGTGTCCAGTAAGGGGTACCTGTTGCAAACCTGGCAATTTGGTTGTAGCAGCTAGAGAGTTATTGAGTTCTGTTTTGTTCAAGTTTGTGAATATTGTTGAGACATATAGTAAAGTAGATAGGAGATGGGGACAGGCAATTGCAGACTTAGCTAGAGGTGGCAAGGAAAGCTTTATTCTTATATAGGGAGCCTAGTTTTTTTTATTAATGGTTTTGATAGTTTGGTTGATCTGCATGTCAAATTTAAGGTTGTCGTCAATTATGGCACAAAGAAGTTTAGTATATTTATCCAGTGATATTTTGGTCCCATTGTTGTATGTTATACAAAATGAGAGTTGGGGGGATTTGTGAGTAGGGGAGAAGAGCAATAGCTTCATTTTATTGGGGTTAAGTAACAGTTGTTGATTTGAGAGCCACTTTAAATGTGCTTCTGTTTTATACTGCAGTTGTCTTATTTTTTGTATATAAAAGCTTTTCTTTCAGGATTGATGCAGCAGTTTACAGTTTGTTGAGTGGTCTATTATTTTCCTTATTGAAATTTACTTTCAGTCTTTCAGTTTTTATTTGAATTTTTTTCTTTTTGATTGCAGTTGGAAATTTGTAACTATTACTTTAATTCACTTGAAAAGTTAATACAGCAACAGGTGTTGCATCAATGTGCAGTTTTTTGAATAATAAGTAAAATGACACTCTAATGTCTTGCATTATTAACTGACTCTAGCCCTCAGTGATTTAACAAAAAAAATCATACTTTTTGCTGGTGGCAGGTAGAAAATATAAAACAAAATCTAAGACATTGTGCATAATCCTGGAGTGCGAGTATGGGCAAGAGCGTAGTATCATTTACAAATGCTGATACTCCATTTGTGTTCTCCGCTTATATTAATTTATCTATAGTAAGCAGGTTGCTACACGTCTAGCCAGCAGCTTAACTAAACTTGCTATAAAATTCAAAGTTTTTTTTCCCATTGGCCTTCAAAATATTAATATAAATGCTTCCCCTATTGATTCCCAAGTTATTAGAGCAGGAATACAGAATCAGCAATTGGTTACAGTCACAAATGAAGTGTTGATGTTGACTAAAACACTGTTTTTATGTTTGTTACCTTTTTTATTACCAACAAGAATGGACACAGGAAGTAACAGTCTCATTGCATGATGTTATGCTGCATTATTAATTCATCGGTGTACCTGACAAATTGGACCTAGCTAATCCCTGTTTAGATTCTGAACTAAAAGTGGACTCTAGTAATAATTTGAACCCAACATAGTTCAAACTCAGAAAATTCTCTATGTTTTCAAGTTGTCATGGATACTGTGTATTTTTGTACATCCAGAATTTTTAATCAGAATTTCAGGATCTAATGCAATGAACAGGATGCTTAAAGAAAGCTGTGTTGCTTTTAATGTGGGTGACCAGTTCTAGGAATGCTAAATTTAGTACATGTTCTTTGTGATTATTCATAAGCTTAAAAGGCAATATGTGCATATACCCACTGAAGAACATAAAATACCTAACATAACATATCATCACAGTGAACTGCATCCATACATTTATTGCACAATAGTTATTCAGTCCTACTCTGGGGATATTGTATTGTGAATCAATGAATTTCAAACTTAAAACATGCGTTTGAATAAACTAGTCCGTGTGTGTGTGTGTGTGTGAGAACCTATTCATATTTGCTACTAGAAAGAAGAATATGATTTTTTCAGCTCCTTGACATTATGGTGATATACTGAATGTCTTTTTTAGAAATAAACATGTATTAGCAGTAACAACGAATCAAAGAGGCTTATATTGAATGGTTATCTATGGTAAATACTGCAGAAAAAACATTTTAAGTTAGAATTAATATATAATTATAAGTACAAATAATATGGAATACAACCTTAACTTGAAACTGCTGCTTCAGAAACCTTTGCTGAAGCATCCCAGTTGATAGACAAAATAAATGTGTGTCTTTAGTGTTGCTACTGACACAGAGACATCCTAGTTTCAGAGTACAGTGTTGTCTTGCATTGCCAATAAACTCATGTAATCAAAGTTAGTCGCATTTGTTTCATTTGTTTTCCTTGTGGCAATTTGCATGTGTTTTGCTGTCTGCTATTTATGCAGTGTAGTGCATTAAATTACTTGTGTTTGCTGTAAGAAAGCTTTAATCAGACATGACTATTTGTATATACAAACAAATTAATCAGAACCACAAATAAGTCATTTGCAAAATGATGTACAGCTACCATGTATAAAATTACTTCTAAAGCTATTGCTTATACACAGAGGAGATTTTATCCTGCTCATCCTAGTGTTTGAACTTCCCATAGGAGCAGATGGCTATGGAATATATTTGTTCAAAGTTAGATTATCCATTTGGCTGAAGCTAGAATCTGACTGGGGAATGAGGAAATATGAATTTTAATATCATGCAGTGATAGCAATCAGTTTAACAAGTTATCTAATGAAATTTCTCTTGAGACTGATGCGAAAACAAAATGTTATCTGCTATTGCAAACATAAATATAGAATTTAAGCAGCTATGCAAACAAGAAACATTAAAGAACCATGTAAATCAGTCTGCTGAGTGATGCCCTTCAATATTATCAAGTTCATTTAAAGAATGGAACAACTATTTTCTGGTCCGTTTCTGGAAATTCTTTATTATGGATTTCCATTCACTAGATAGCTTACAGAAGCCATAGATTTATAAGAGAAAAATCCATAGATTGTAGTGAACTGAATCTTTTCTGAGATCTGAATTAAGTTGATTTCTTTTCATGTTTTACTTTGTCTTTCTGCCTTATGACAAAAAATAAAATTCTGCATTGCCCTGAAATATATATTTGCTTAACGTTTGCAAAGGAGAAAGTGGAGGATTTGTCACAGCCTGTCAGTACAACAGCTGCACTAGTCCTTGGCACATGCAGGAGCCAAAAACAAACTTTAAAGAATAGAAGGTGACAAATCGAGTCTCATTTAACAATCCGTACAGTTCTAAAATTCATATCTGTAGACAGGACAGCATCCTGAAGATGCCATACTTCTTCACAAGATTGGAAGAAGCAAAAAAGCTGAAAATGGTCACCTTGTTGGCTTCAAATGTGAGTGTGTATATATATATATATATATATATATATATATATATATATATGGGTCTACTTCATGTTGTAGGTGCAGCTAGAAAAATGTCCGAACAAACAATTGTATTAAGCAACTGTTTTACTTATATTTCTGAGGCCTGCACAAAACTGGCTTCATGAAGTGTTACATATTGCAACTCTTTTCCTACAATGGTAAAAGGAAAATAATAAATGTGTAATTGCAATTCTTGTTTCATAGCTTTATATACCTAGACACCATTACTGATACCTGTAAAGTAGTACATGCTTTACACAGTTAAATATAGAGATTTTTTTTAATACACTTACTGAGCATTTGAATTTATTATTGTAATCTGTTAACACATTAGTAATATTCCTCTTTGTTTGAAAGGTGCATGCATTATTACAGATGCACCCTTGATTTGCTCTGCATTTTATAATAGTAGTACAAGTTATATTTTCGGGTACATAGATCTGTCTTTGCAAATACCTGTATCTATACAAACTTAACTTTTTTTTTTTTTATCTATGACTCAGTTAAGAAATCAAATGTTTTACTTACTATAAAACTCCCATAACCTGGACTACTACTTCAGCCAACTGGTCTGCCCTATGCTTCTACAAATCTTCATACTTGTGAGTTATACCTGTCAGGATTGACAAGTGGGCACCCAACGTCTGCCAGATATCTTTTTCCAAGTGCAGTGTCTCATGCATACGTCAGTCTTCTCTGGGTATTAATCATGCAAAAGGTAAAGCATGGTCAAGGCTTCTTTATCAGGCCATCTAGGATCTCAGTATGGTGCCTTCATGGGAGTTGCCATCTTTTAAACAGCCAGATAAAGAATGAAGAAATGATGATGGTGAGGGGTATATTAAGGAGGGTCAAACCACTCGCTGTTGGATGTGACATCACCCTAACCAAACTCTTTATGCTGGTATGCTCATTACAGCAGGTACTGTCACTATTGGCAACTTTGGTGTGACCAGAATTGATTTGTCTCATACTGTTTTTTTCTTAAAGGACAACATTTAACTTACCTTTCCATGCACCATAAAAATGTAACCATATGGTTAGTAACGTGCATTAGTAATGCTTATTATGAAAAGCTATTTGTTTTGTATCCTACATCTATATGTGTCATGCAGAAAAGTACAAATGTTATTTTGTTTATAGTCAGGGACATAACTGTTAATATGAATGTGTAATATATATATATATATATACACATTTTTTTTTACTTTTATGACTTTACAGTTCTTTTTGAATTAAATGGCTGTGACATACAATGTTGGATGGGCAGATGTTAACCTTCATATTGTAAACTGGACATTCAGATTACTCCAGTTTGATTTTTTTAAACTACATTCTTATTTTGGCTAGTCTAAGGCCATTTGCGCATTCCTGCAGCAAGCTTGGAATACCTGCAGAGTGCAGCAGACATTGCAAGTGTCTGCAGTGAATCCATATCTCTTGAAATAGTTCATGCTATGCTGGGTGTGTGTGTGTGTGTGTGTGTGTGTGTATGTGTATGCTTGCGTGCATGCGTGTGTGTGTGTTTGTGTTGACAACTGGCAAAATGCAGAATGTTGCTGAATTATGTTGGGTCACATTTGCATATTTAAATGAAGAGCTGTAGCAACGCTATTACTTATGAAGTTAAAACCAGATGATGAATACCTTCTGTCCATCCGTGGGGATGACTATGACACAGAAGATGGTGCAACTGTAATAATCGGGGGTGCTGTGGATACAATTCTATTTGACCAATATCTGCAGCAGCAATTACATTCATCATCATTAAGAGTGGTTTAAAATTACTTACACATAGTTATATTAAGAGAGTTGAATACTGACAAAGAATGATGTCATTAAGACATCACAGTTCATTATTATTATTAGGTGAACCTTGTGCATCAGCAAATAATGAAAATAAAGGCATTGTACGTGGTAAGTTTTGCACTCACTCCCTTATAAGCATATTGAAATGTATGCTATTTATTTATTTAACATTTGTTTACCAAGAAAGTACAACTTGGAACAAGACAATTCTCAGCAGAGGCTCGAGGAGAAACTCTCCAGATGCATGTCTTTGTAATGCAGGAGGAAACCCATACAAAGGCAAGGAGGGCATGCAGACTCTGCACAGAAGGCACGCCAGCCAAGAATCGAATTGGAGAACCTCTTGCTGTGATGTGACAATCCAAACTGCTGCACAACTATGCCGTCTGTATACTGTTGCAAAAGCGCTTTAAAATATTGAGTATTACTGAATGAATTTATTGTGAAATTAAAAAAATAGTTAATTTTTAAATACTGAGTGCAACTAAAAGTAACAAAAATATCTTTTTGATCTTTATGGGTTAATATTTTATGTTTTATTCAACTTCATGGTGGATAGAATGATTAATTGAACTTGCCATCAATTTAGTTAGGGACAAATAGAATTTTTATTGAGTTTAATTAATGATGCTGTTTAAGAGTTTGAAGTTAGTAGCAATGTATTCTGATGAAGTTTCCTGTGCAGAATGAAAGCACTTAATCTTATGTGAAATCTTGAGAACATTAAAGATTTTATTACATTTGGAACATTTGTTTTGGGACTGTGATTACTATTTGGTGCGTTTATTGGATTCAGTCCAGTGTGCCAGACTGAGTTTTCTTCTTGGTTTATTCTGTGCAATATTGTTAAACACTTTTTTAATAATTTGATTTTAGAGTTATTATCAGAAACAAACTATACCATTAAACATGGATGATGTCAGCAGCAGAATAGGTGCTACTGTTGCTGCTGCTGATAACACAGTTATATATATGAGGCAGCTGACGGAAGTGGCAGGCAGACCCCAAGCTTAATGGCAGTTTCGCTTACCTCACAACATGTTAGCAACTCTACAGAAAGCGATAGTGGAAGTCAAATTCAAGGTCAACTTGATATAACATTCATCTCCATATCCAAAAAAAATTTGAAGATGATTGCATAGATTTAGAGGCCACAGTGTCACATTTACAATTGTCAGGGCTCAGAGCACTGCCAGAGAGAGTAATCTGGAAATGATCAGAGTCTTCTAGGGTATGCATGAGGATTTCCAGCATCACTTTGAAATGGCAGAGAGCAGGGATAATGCCATGGTCATACTGATGCATAGTATGGTGGTAGAACATGCATCTGTTGCAGCATCCATTCATACACTAGCTAGGACATACCAGATTCAAGCTGGACTTAGATTACAAGTGGCAAGGGATAGGGAATTATCCAGACACATGGGGGATCACATGATACCACTGCTTCTTTTCAAGACAGTGTGCAAACCCCCATTCCTCCATCCCCAACCTTCAATCTAAGTGAATAACAAACAACCTTTTCTGAGGACATACTCTTTTACTTCAGTATTACTTATTAAATCAGACAATTTCTGCAGAAAAGAAAATGCACACTTCCATGAATTGACACAGTTCAATATTTGTACTTTAGATATACCAGAACACAGCATCACTTGCATTTTGAAAACAAGATTCAAGACACCTTTCATATTTTAATATTATCCTCTTGAATGAATGGAAATATTAATACAGTATTGTACTAATTCATACAGGTATGCATATTTAAATGAAAAAAAGAAAACAAAGGATTACTGTTGAGACAGGAATATGGACATATTTATATTCGTATGTAGAAGAAATTCAAATACAGGTAAACAAGTTTGTCCTTCTCTCCTTTAATCAAAGATGAGGAAGAAATTTGATGCAACAGCCAGCAACAAAAGAGAAGATAAAAACACCTGTTAAAATTTTATGGTAAGCATAGCAATTATCCAAGAGAATATGTGTGTCTTACCAGTTTGTGGTATGTATAAAATCCATTAGAGTAATGTAATGGTAACACTGAATATGAAAAAAACTTTTAGAAATGATTTCTGCATTATACCTAAGGAAAATATTGTTATAGCTTTGCAGATGAAAGAAAAGCAAATTAAGAGTTAACACATCAAGAAAAATATGATATATACTGATTTTTAACCTAATTAACTGCAATAATTACTGAGTTTTTTAATATCGTATTCTCACAGGTCTCAACCTCTTACACAAAAAATAAGAACAAAGCCAAAAATAATGGGGGGACAGAGCCACAAAAAATAAGGACAAATTTTAAATATTGTTGTTATAAACTTAAGACATTGCTAGAATAAAAGGTCTTGTGTTACCATACATTTTTTGAAGGATATCAAGTCTGAAACTCAAATGACTATCTCTATTTAGTGAATTCAGTCCTCACTGATTTAGTACAAAAATCCAGGAAATCACAAATTCTGTGAGGAACAGACCAAAAATATGAGGCAAAAATCAGGACAATTTGTGAAAATCTGTACAGTTGAGAGGTATGTAGTATTCTGTGTATTGAAAGCACATAAATTAGAGAGAAACACACAACCCTTCAAAAAGTCAAAAGCCCTTGCTGTTTCAATTCATTACAACTGTGCAGAGGTATTTATCATTCTTCCAAAGTACAAAAGCACATCCCAAATGACTACACCCATTGTATACATAAGCACTTCATATACATACACAACTTTAAATTCAATAAAGATTTTACTGCAGCACTTCAATATCATATTAAATTGGGTCTACTTCACTTCACAGAAATCCCATTTCACTGAGACCAAATCACCTAAAGTTCACAACACTGAAAACTTAATTTCACTGAAAGCTTACAATGCTACATTTCACAAGAATAATTGAGAAACCAGAGACAAGCAAACTCACAAAACTAAAGCCTACGTCTTTCCACAACTTAAAACTACTTATTTATCCACGTAACAGAAACCAGACAATATAAAACCAAACTAAGTGGGGGGGCTACACCCCCAACTATATATACTAACTTCAGGTCGCACTACAGTGTGAATGAGGGCATATATCCTTTACTTGCCCCACAGTACTCTACACACTGCCACATCAAGTCTATAGCTTACAATTCAGTGAAATGAGAGACAGTGAAATTAATTTTCAGTAATTTGAACTTTAGGTGATTTGTTCTCTGTGAAATGAATGTCAGTGAAATGGGATTTCGGTGAAGTAGACCCATTAAATTGCATGCAAAGCATTGAGCGGATTTATTGTGCTTTTTCTGTTTTGTCTCTTCCCATCATTTATTCCCTCTTTTTCTGATTTTGCTTATGCATTCCTTTCTCTTTTTTGTTCTCTTACTCTCCTATTTATCTATTTATTTTTACAGGTTAAAATTCCTCAGGAGCAGAACAGGCATGTACTCCCTTGCTAGGAAATGTTCACCTTCTGCCTGTCCGAGGATGCCCTCACAGGGTTAGAGTGGAGGTGGCGGTTCTGCAGGCACTCTGGCAAGCTTCACACAAAGTGGGGGCTTTGGAGTTTATTTATTTTATGTATTTATTTAACATTTGTTAACTGGGAAAATCTGACTGGATGCAAGTCCTTTTTCAGTGGAGGCCTGGGGAGAAAAGCTCCACTTAAAAAAAATAATACATACAACAAATAATACATACAATAAGTAAAGTAGATCAGTACAGCCAAATGTACAATAGAATATAATCTTAAGAGTGAGACATAACTAGAAATCTAGAATATAGGACACTTTGTGTAATTAGAAACACAGATTGTAATATAAGACAAGTCTAAAATTTTTAGAGTATAGGACACACTGTAATTAGAATTATACTACTCAGTTGTACCACAAGGTATCCTACACAACTGTAACACAAGGTATTATTTGTGTCACACTCCACTACACACCATCTTGCAGTGGACATGTTTGAAGTTCTGTAGACTGGGATTCTAGCTGGCACTTTCTCAGCCTTTCTTCCCTCTCCATGGTCCTCCACTACACACCATCTTGCAGTGGACATGTCTGAGGTTCTGTGGACTGGGATTCCAGCAAGCACTTCCTCAGTCTTTCTTCCCTTACCATTTCTTCTTCACCATCTTCCCTATTTCCCACCCACACTACGCACTAATAAAAAAAAAAGAAAAGAAAAAATAGGGGTCATTTCCTGACAAAAACATAGTGCCTATCCCACCTGCTCTAGCACAAACCAACCTGTTGTTTCCCTTTTCTGTTCCCCCATTTGTCTAGTCTCCTCTTTTTCAGTCTTTCCTATCACCCCCTTTCTATTCCTTAATGAAACCATCATGGTGTCCACAAAAGGCATACCCCGATATAAAAAAATTATAAACCCCTTTTCTTTTTTAAAACATCAGTCTTTGCTGCTGTGCAGTCCACAGCTTTCCTAAAATGCTTTGAGTATGACTATGCTCAGCAGCGCCTTCCTGTGGTATGCAAAAAAAACAAAACAAAAGTAACACCAACTTATGATTTTGTGATGTAATTCACAAGTTTGTAATGCTGAACTTAATGCAACTTACTCTTGTGCAAAAAAAGTAGGTTTGTTTTGAAAAAATACTTCACTTGTCTGTATTCATTGCAATTGCCTCTCGTTGACCTTATTTGCATATCCAAGCAGCACCGATTTTTGCACGTCACAGTAAATTATTTGCAGTGTCTTGGAATAGAAGGACACGCCACTATGTACATCATGCTGAATTGTACATTTATTGGAAACAGAAGAGTAGCAAGAAAAGACAGAGAAAAAGGTTTAACTTTGGAAATTATAGGCATTAAAACTGTGCTTAAAGTAGTTGTAGAATATGGATTCACAGTAGGAATGTCATACTAAATAAAACAAATACAATCTTTTAGCTGGGACAGGTAACAGACTGGGTGCTATACATGTGACTTTTTTCCTCTGGTTTTAATGAGACTTTTAAAAAATATATAGAAAGCTGTACTACATTTGTCAATGTTTCTTAAACAGTTGCTGGTTAGTTTGGTGAGGGCACTGCAGGAGCATATTTACTATTCAAGAACCAGGCAAGATAAGTATTCACTCTATATAGTCAACACTTTAAAACATTTTTGGCTGGTTCCTTATTTAAAAAATGTTGCATTTTATATCAATAACTCGCTGATACAGAGACATAACTGCTGTATAGGAAATGTTTACATGGTCGTACATTATATATGGTCCCAAAGATGTGTGAATACGTTTTAGGATCAGTACTATGTTATTGTTTATAGATTCTTATACATTAACAATATGATAAATCTCCTTACAAGTTATATTTTTTTCTATTCTGGCTTAAACAAGATTTGCGACAGGAGAGATCCTGAAACTTTGGAGAATATTTCTTCTCACCCTTGACCTATTTTTGTGTGTGTCACCAGGTCACTTTTTCTCAATGCACGGGACCCAGCCTACACCAAATGAGAGGCAACTTGTTTTGGCAGCTAAGAAGGAATTTTTAGCCCTTTACTGTCTTCCCTTCTGCAAAATGATACCATTAGCACCACATAATTTTAATTGTCTGTGCTAAACTGATATTGCTCACACAGGTATATATATATATATATATATATATATATATATATATATATATATATATGTGTGTGTGTGTGTTCACACACACACACACACACACCTGACTGTGGCTTAGGAGCTGCAATAGTTCGAGCAACACAGAAAATGTGAATTTAGCAAGAGCAGATTTGAATTTTACACCATTTTTCACACAGTGGAATTTCTAATTCTTTGTAAATGAAGTTATCACAAATCCAATATCACATAAAGCATCACCCATGGATTACAATTCCATCAGAAGTACAGTAGGTCTGGCAAATGTCAGTGCTGAATTCATACAATTTTTTTCTTTACCATTGCTGAGTCCGTTTGAAATTTAGAAAAGAAAAGCAAAGCAACTCATGCAGAAAGAACAAAAGTCTTAAGAGATGAAAGAATGTGAATTGTCATACCAAGATTTGATAGAAATAGCCTGTGTCACATGCACAGGTGTGCAGGTAGCTTATTGGTTAATATTAGGCTGTTAATGCAGTGGTTGACTACCATTTGTAAACTAGCCACATGATCCCACATTGAATTTCTCAAGACATGAATTAATACTGTATACTCACCAGGATGACTTACTTTGTACCTAATTATGTTCCCTTTTCATAAACACTTCAGAGGACAGCCTGGGGATGTACTTATGATTGTGCTTCCAGTCATCCAGGTAGTGCTTAAAAAGGATCATGTGAAACAACTATGCTTTATATCCACATGGTATCTATTCATAAAATAGGTATTCTCTATCACGACATTTAGTCCCATTTATATTGTGAAAGAAACAGAAATCCCTTGAGCAGGTATAAGTTTTTTGCATGGGAAGGAGGTTGCACAGGTCTAGATCATTTGAGGTTATGCCGGTATGTCCAAAATCCCCTCTCAAAAGTTAATAGGACTTTGAAAGGAGTGCGTACAATTTTAAGGTGGTAAGGGTAGCTCAAGTTGGATATGCCCTGGGCTGTCTTTGTAAGAAGATGCTTTGGTCTCTTGAGCTAGATCACTTGCTTAGATTTGCCCATAACAAAATGGGCATTATGCTCAATAACTAGCTGGAAAATGGAGGAATACAGGGATATGCTGACTTCCTTGGGTCTAGGAGATATACCCCCGGTAATTAGTCTGGCTATATAAAAGCAGTTCCTAACAATAGTGGGGACACGGTAGTAATGTGATGGTTAAAAAAAATAGTTAATTGTCACTGAAAGTGCCAAGTTCCCAAATGAAAAAAAAAAGTTAAATTTTAGTGGGAGCGCAACATACAATGATAAGGCCATGGGTCTACGGGTTTGTCAAAGGATACAATGCTGCACTTCTTCCCATTTAGTTTAATACCATGGTCTAAAGCATCACTTAATGGAATGAGTTAGGCCCTCCAGTAGGATACAGTGTTCAGCTTGGGTTTTAATGAGAGCTCCCAGTTTGCAATTATCTGCAACCTTCATCCGCCACAGCCTCTTGGTGTTCGCCTTTACATCAAAGAAGTAGATACCAAAAAAGAGTTGCTCCATTAGAGATCCCCAGGGTGCATCACGTGTGACTATTCTTTTAATTCAGAGTCTGCCTCCAAAAGAAATAGAAAGGATTAGTTGATGAGAGAACTTGATATCCAGTGGGTAACGTAGCAGTTTACATTTCATTTGATTAGCGTATCAGTGGTGCTAGGTACACAGTGTGAACTGATTTGTCTGACACCGCCTTGATGATTTGTTCAAAAAAGTCAACCAGGTGTAGGAGGCAGAATCCACCTTTAACATACCCAGACTGCTTAGACTCCAAGGCTTGAAGACTGCCTTTGTCTTTATTAATGAGTTCCATAATGAAGTGTTTCATTGCCTTACAGATAAGGCTGATGAGGCGTATAGGTCCATAATAGCCCCTTTGTGGAGTGGAATGACTACAAAAGTTGTCCACAATCTGGCATAAATTCAGTGGAGAGGCTGAGACTGCACAGACCTAATAATGAATCACTCAGAAAACGTTTACTGATGACATTAAGACAGCCTGACACATTATCTGGGCTCACAGACCTAGTGCTCTTAGCCTTGCCTATAGCACTTAACGAGTTGCTCAGAGGTGATTAGGAGGGAGTCATAGGTATACTAATGTGCTGTGGATAATTAAGCATAGCTACAGTGTAAAGTTTGTGCTGAGTTTGCCTGCTAATGTGATGTATATGTTTTAAAGGGATGGTATATGATTTTATTTTGTTTTAACTCAGAGCACTGTTGGGCGTTACTTCTGAGGTTCCAGACACATAGTTGAAGTTGGCTTTGTGGTTATACTGAGTGTGGGTAGCAAATCTTAATTTGTACATGCTTTTGGAGAATTTGATTTGCTTTATAATTTCTTTAAAGATTGTTTTGAGTTCTTTCCTAGCTGATGGGGTATTAAGTTTGGATTTACTTACTATAGGTTTCTTCTTAGTACTGCATATGATCTTAACACTGGGGTTCCACTAAATGGGTTTTTTCTTAAATTTGACACTGTATTTATGCTTGATGGGGAATCAGGCTTCAACGCAAGCCTAGAGGTCGGCATGCAACTTTTCATGAATAAGGCCATATCTGATGTGATGGTCATCTGGGAAAAGACAGTGTTAGGTTTACATCACATGACCAGTTAGTTGAAGTAGATTTACCTTGGAGAAGTTTCTCAAGATGGAGGTGTTACAAATAAATCAGGTCTTGCAGATAAGGTAAATATTAGTGCACTGTGAGCAGGATTTTGTATCTATAAGTGATGGGCATTCTGGGTCTAATTTAGTGAAGTCCTCATTGGAATTTGTACCGGCTTGTGTTAGGACTTGGTATTAATAAAGTCCAGGAATCTTTGAGCTTGCTTATTTGTGGTAGTATTGGTTCCACAGTTAATGGAGAGTTAGTTGAAGTCACCCATATGGATAGTGTTGAGATATCAGTTTGTTTAGGCACGCCTTATTGTTTATAGATTCATAGGAAAATGCTAGGCTAGCTGTCCTTGTGGGCCATTTTAAGCCTAGCCAATTTCACTTTTATGAGAATCAAATTCTTTACCTTGTGTTTGTGAAGTCAACATCTTAATCATTACACCAACCTCCCAACCACTAATTATACCAATTTCGCAACACCAAATAGGGTTATGGAGAGGGTAAAGGAGTTGGCAATGATGTGTTACTTGGCTTTTGCATCATAAGAAGTAAGTGTAGAAGTTCAAGGTCTTTGTCATGCTTTAAAAGCCTGGAGATGAAAAGGATGCTTAGGAAAACAGATGCACACCCATCTCCTTTCAATTTGGCATTTAGTCTGAAGGAATGGTTCACATTAAATCCCTGCACTATGGTGGGCGGGTACTATCACTGTTCTAAAACCATATATCAGTAGCTCACACACATCAATATTTTTGAAGGACAGGAATACAGTTTTTGCAAAAGCTATTAGAATTGATCAGTGTTATCTTAATAACTTTTTGCTTTTGATTAGCTATGTAGATAATATGAGGAGACTGACTGACTAAAAATGACACTGTGGGGTCAGAAAAGTCTTTGCTGATGTACAGAAAGCATTGAAAGTGATGTTGCACAGAGCAATGAAGTCCTACGTTTGACCAAGATTACTAGGGCTTGACTAACAGCTCAAACATTTCAGGCACAGACTTAAAGGATGGACATGCTCAACCAGAGGTGAGGTGTGATCCACAGAGGAGAGTAGTTCTCAGGTGCTGTGAATAAACTCAGGTATGGAGAGCAGGAAAACAAAGTTTGGTCATAAACTAACCCCTAATCATCAGCAGCAGAAGCAGTTGATAACACCACCTCAGATGACACCTTTAATATCCATGCTAGCCCTAGCTCACTCAGAGAAGTACGGTGTATGAAGGAGAAGCAGCTACCTACTCAATGATGGATGGGGGTACTGGGGTTGCCAGAATGAATGTAGCAGGGGGATATATAGAAGCCATGCGGAGGGCAGCTGGGGAGGCCAATCATCTTATCCTAGGTTGATATATATTAGATCTCCATGGAAAGATGCCAATAGTTCATCAAGATGGTAAACTATTGCTCGGTGCTAGTTTCACACACAGTTCAGAAGCATATTGTAAGCGTTCCATCATGTTCCTTTTCTTATGATCCAAGCAGGTCTTTTGCAAGTCAATCAATCCCATATGCAGAACAGTCAAGTCATACTGGTATCTAGAGTGAAGGCAGCTGAGGGACCCAGCGACACTGCAAATACTGGCACCTAAGAAACACCTAACTGCTACTCTGTGAATGGAGCATCTGTGTGTCTAAATATGGACTTATCTATGACAGGGATGCACCCAGATGTACAAGCTTGGGCCTGCTACCTTAGCAGCATCTGCATGCTCGTTGTGTGACCACTTTATAAGGCTGTGTTAACTGCTGTATTTTGCTTTAGATCTATAGACACTAGGTAGTTTGCAGAAGGTAGATTTGAGGGTTTAAGCTGAAGCCTAGAATGAGAAGTTCTTGCAGGCCTGATAGAGAGTTTTTAGCTGCATCAGCATGACACAGTTTTGTGTTGAAGGTACATGAATGTCATGCATGTGTGTGTGTGTGTGGGGGGGGGGTAAGAGAGTACAGCTCAATGCATGCTCTTGGTTGAGAGAGGGACAACTTCAGTTTAGTTAAGTATTCACACCTTTCACAAAAGCAGTCCTTTGGTTGTAGGAGTTAAGTTTCAGTTACTGTGATGCAGTTCTTAAACCGCTTTAGAATCCTGCATGCTATAAGGCTGACAATAGGAAGAGAATTAGTCCATTATTTCCCTATCATGACCAGTGCTGCCATGTGATGAAGATTAGTGAGACACTAAAGCCGGCTAGACGAATAATAAAAGGTATACGTTTGTTGAACTGGACAGTTGCAGTAAAGTGCAGCTAAGAGAAGGAGTACAAACATCTGTTCAAGTTAGCTAAAGTCAGCCCACTCAGAATATCTTCGTACCACTCAGCTCAACCCAATGAAAGCTGTTTAGACACAGCAGACATGGATAACTCATTCAAAAGACTTAGAAGAAGGTACTCTTTCAATAGTACATGAGGAGTGAATTTACTCGCATACTCAACCCACTATGTAAACACAGCTACCACTGTGCTGCTCTCAGCACAGGGAGTATTATCAAAGAAAATAATTAAACCAATAACACACAATTGAAATCTGAAGCCCATGCGGTCTAAGCTATGCATAACATGCTGTAATTAGTCTAACTCTCATGTAGGTCTAATATTATTTAAATCAAAGATAGTCACCAACATAAGGCCAAATGGATTACTCAAAACAGAAAATAAAATACAGAAACGGTATCAGATAATTAAGTAAGTAGATTCAAATGGCCATATCAGTAGGCAACTTAAGTTCATACATAAAGAAGCACTTTCTGAATTTTACTCTGATGTTAAAATCCAGACGTTAAACAGTGAGTGCACAAGGCACTTTGACACCAGAGTAGGTATCAGTTATACTTTAGTGTTGCATCCCCACTAAAGTTTGCGTGGGTCTGGGCATTCCCTACAAAATGGACAGCCAATGGGGGGAGGGTGGCATCGATGGACAGATCGTCAACGTCCACATTGGTGGAAAGAACAGCAAGTTATCTTTAACATATTAAAACAATATACAGCAGAGGCAGAGAGATTACATTTGTGAGTATACTTTGACACATCTGTAACTTTTACCAAACATTAGACTCATACTGTGATAATGATAACCACAGACTGTGCAGTACATATAAATTCTCAATCTTGTGTTGTAACCAATGTATTATTTTTAATACTAAACTAGATATATAGTTAGCAGTACATTCAATTTGCAGCTTCTCACACTGATGCTAAATAAAAATGTTTACACCACTACTGTGTTTTATTTTGCATTAGTTAGAAGGTATGTAAGCTAATTTTAAATGTGTACATATGCATTTATTTAATTACCAATAATAATAATAATAAGCAGTTTTAGGAGAAGTTAAGTTATAATTGTCAGTGAATTTTTATAATTTATTGATGTAAGAGGCATTTTGTCATAAGATTTACAAGGTGTAGATTCTGACAGAAATTGGCAACAGCCCCATTACAAATTAGTAGTATAATATGCAATGTCATTACTAGTCTCATTTGCATTAATTGTTGTTTTGTAGACTTTATTTAGGATTATTTTATGAATTGGAGACAATCCTGTTGATGAAATGATATACCTGTGAACTTTTCAGCAGTGGGTATGCTTTGCACTCTGGATTGGGGAGTTGATAGAATTTGCTACTGCACATATCTGGGTTACTACACAGCAGTATAGCAAATATATGGAATATGGGGGAATTGGATGTCTTTAGTATGGTTTCTGTACTTTGGATTATCATTTTTACAAATCTACTGTACAGCTGCATATAGAGCCAAATCTTCAAATCATTCCTGCAGCTTTTTTGAATAAGTGCCCTGCCATTCAGTCAAACTCCTAGATTAAAATAATGAAACAGACAAAAAAATAAAACAAAATAAAATATACATGTTTAAGTTGTTCTCATTGCTGTTACTGCAGTTAAATATAAACAGCAGTTTAGAACCCATTATTCATCACCGTTACCCTTCTAGATTATTGGCTTGTTTTTCTGTCTTTTGGCAGCTTTTTTTTTGACTGGTGCAAAGCCATTGGCCCTGAGTGACCTGTCTTTATTCTATTATTTTTTTATAACCCAAAAGCCTCTAGCAAATTATAGACATTTTAAAATGCATACACAGACAGATGACCTTCTCCATGACCGACTGAATTATTGCAGAGCAAGTCATAAAGTCAAAACTAACTGAAAATATAAATTCCCTAACTTCTACCTACAGTAAGTAGTTTAGGTAGAATGGGGAGAAGGGGAAATTGCCTGAGCACAAAGTGTTAGTGGGAATAAATGCATTCTCTTTATAACATAGTTTTTGTTTCAGATTACATCCATGTTTATATACAGACCTTGGAATTTCTGAAATTATGTCATTTAAACTGTCTATGCAGCATGATTCTACACTATCTCATGTTGATGCAGCTGATATTGCATCTTTTGTCCCTATAGATGTACATTTTTCATAACTTTTAACCTCTGCCCCTTTACCCAAGCCTCAATAGAATAGATCAAAAACAGGAAAAGTAGGTGAAAGAGGAAGTGGAAGGGTCAATTCCAGAGATTATCATGGTCCACACATGTTAATGAATGCAGGAATTGAATTACAAATTAGGCTAAGTATTATTTACAACATAACAAAGGATTGCCTTCATACCTGCAAAGGATGATTACTTACACAACTTTTTGACTATTAGATTTTTTAACTAAACAATTAAATTTGACATTGTTTTTCCCCTATTAATAGATTATATTATTACTTTAAGAAACCAAGTATGTCTGTACCTGTTAGTTATGCTATTATTAAAGCTTTCCAAAAAGCTTTTGAGAATGAAATTCATGCTGCATTTAAAAAAAAAGTGCATAGTAGCAAGTGTAATAATATGACTAATGCATTTTCTCTTAAATAATTATTTCATTGTTGTTCTTAAGGTTAAGTCTGCAGATGAAGGTGGCTCTATCATGGTTATGGATAAAATTGAGTATGCTGAAGCTATACATGAACACTTAACACAAATAGCTATTTATAAGGAACTACCTTATTAAGAAGTTAGTAAAATTATAATGATGCTTAATGAGTATATATACAATATGCATATAACTGGTTATTTAAATTTAGTACTTTTACAATTTTTCTAGTTTCTTCACACCCTACTAAACCCTTCTATGGACTAGCAAATATTCGCAAAGACCTTAATAACCTCCCACTTGGGCCAATAGTTTCAGCAAGGGGTTGGATACTAGAACCTCTATCTATATATTATGAAATTAAATAAAATAGTCCTCAATTCATGCTAACAGTTATATTAAGGACAGTTCTGATTTTTTACATAAGTTAGCATTGTGGGTTTCTAAAAATAATCATTTAATAAATGAGTTAGTAGGGACTCAGTTTTCACTATTATACAAAAAGATCACTGTGCAGGATTAATTAAAGAGCATCTTACAGTAAATAACTTTCTTTCTAGTAAAAACAACAACAGTATATGTGAATTATTGATGCTTATTCTTGAAAATAATGTATTTATGTTCCTGGATTCTAACATTTTCAAATTAAGGGAGCAACTATGGGCACTCCAGTTGTGAATACATACAGTAACTTTGTTTTATCAGTTTGGGAATATAAATTTGTATTTGGCAGTTCAAATTTGTTCAGGAGTTATGCACTTTTCTATAGTAGATTTATGGACGACATTTTTATGTTATGGGGGACAGAACAAGACTTATTTTACATCCACCACTGAAGTTTTACATTGTAGTAAAATTTTTCTGAAAACAGTAGTTGTTTTTTTAGATATACAGATATAGAAAGAAAATGTGGTGTATGCAATTACCTGAATGTATAAAAAATTTATTAAAAGGAATGACTATTTATATTGAACACTTATCTTCTGTTTTTATTTAATATTGTTCTTAAAGGTCAGATGTACAGATACTCAATGTTTAATACTAATGAACTTACTCTTAGAGGACAACTAAATGATATGACCTCTGATTTTGATGCAAGAGGATAAAATATTAACTGTATTACACATATGAGAGAAATGAAAACAGTGAAACCTGTTTTTAACACTGAATCTGATGTTAATCCTGTAAATAAATTTGAATCTGTGAATATTTCCTCACATGATGTGTTTATACCAGACAAAAAGTATTAAATGAGAAATGTAGAAGAATTGGCACATACTAAAGAATTTAAATAGTGTAAACAACATAATTACATAAATACCAATGTTTATATCTAAGAATAGACAAATCTGAAACAAAAAATATGTTATAAAGAGAATAAATGTATTCAATACAACTGTAATAGGTGCAACAAGTAAGATATTTATTCAATAAAATTGCAATCGGTCCAATAAGAAAGGTACTAGACAATGTTATTTATGTAATTTCTGTTAAGATATTTATAGACATGAATTATTCATACATTCTGAAATGAAATTTTGTTATTATTTACATACATCTGACCTCAGAAGCAAACAGCAAAACCTTCTGCAGGTGACCAAGACAAATAAAAATATTAGAAAAATACTTTACAATCATTCAATTGCATGCTCATGTAACAAACTTCTATTGTCCCTTTGGTCCACTACCAAAAAGTGGTGAATTCAAAAAACAACTAAAAATTAGTTTTCAACATGTATGGATCTGTACTTGTCAGAAAATTACCTAATGAATATCTCTTCTTCTCTCAGTTAACATATCTGCCTGGTATCTACCTAAACTTTCTACATATATCATTCTCTCTGCAGTCAGTACCTATGCTTTTAAATGCATCTTTGTTGTACTATGCCATGATGTTACTCTGAATTTTGTTTTTATTTTAGGCATTGCTGCATTCCTTGTAAATAGCTTAATGCTAACCAAATTTCTCAAGCATATTGTCACTGCGTTCTCAAAGAAAGGAAAATAAAAATGGAAGTCACGGAACATCATGCATGAGTGGCATTTCCCGATATCTGGACTGCTGGTGAATCAGTCTGGGGCATGTACACAGAATTCAGACTGTCTCACCAGCAGTCCAGATTAAGAAGAGAGCATTCAGCAGCACTATCCCAGATGCACTGGAAGGGGGAACTGACTGCAACGTCTGCAGGCTGGGTAGCATCCAGATTGCTCTGCACTTGCAGGAAGGACTTACTCTCATCTCACAGGCTTTGGATGGATCGACTAGATGGATGTTACGGACAAGGACTTGCTTGGTTGTGTTTTACGGGCTTTGAGGTATGGAACACTTTACTAAGGGTGTGTGTGTGTGTGTGTATGTGTGTGCATGTGATGCCTCAGTTGCTATATGGTGGTAAGTAGAGAACAGTCTTGAACCCTGTACCTTGGGTCCAGGTGGCAAGAGCCTGAGCTTTCTACCCACCACCATTTGTAAAAAATTTGCAGATTTTTGCCTCATATTTGTTCTGTTCTGTCCCTCATAAAATCTGTGGTTTCTGCATTTGTGTGAAGTTACAAAGTCAGTAGTGCAGTGGTGCAGTAGTAGCATTGTTGCCTGACAGTTACAGATTCTCTGGTTTGATTCTTGGCTGGGTGTCTTCTGTGTGGAGTCTGCATTATCCTTCCTATGTTTGTGTCGGTTTCCTCTGGTGTCCTCCCATCTTACAAACACATGTGTCTGGAGTGTTTCTCCCTGGGCTTCTGCTGAAAATTGTTTTTTGTACCAAGTCAGACTTTTTTGGTTAACAAATGGTAAATAGAAATGACAAGCATTTGAATTTCAGACTTCATATACTTCAGAAAGTACATGGTAACACAAAACCTTTTATTGTAGCAATTTTCTAAGTTTATAAGATGGATATTTGAAATTTGTCCCTATTTTTGGGACTGTATTCCCCCATAATTGGCTTCATCCAGGTTTTTTGTGCTAAGGTTGAGAGCTATGGTAAGAACTGAATTCACTGAATATGTTTGGGGGCTGTATTCCCCTATTATTGGCTTTGTTCAGGTGTTTTGTGCTAAGAGGTTGACAGCTATGGTAAGAACTGAATTCACTAAATGGTAGCCATTTAAGTTTGTCTTCTTCTCTTTCTCAAAATAGCTGATTTGACATAGTGGTATGTTGCTCTGACTTTGCACAGGGTCCTGGATTCAAGACTTAGAAGTGAAATGTATGGTGGTAACAGCATTTTATTCTAGCAACTTTCCAATGGTATACAAGCAATGTTTAAAATGTGTCTCTGTTTTTTGGGCTTTTGTTCCCCCCCCCATCAGTAAATGTTAGCTTTTTCCAGATTTCTTGTGCTGCAAAGTTCAGAGATACAGCTGAGTGTTGAGTAAATTTTACAAGGAGCTGAGAGCTGCAGGGGAGTAAAAATTTAGTGCTGCTTATGCCGAATCTGCTTGCATTGTTAATAGCACAACAGGTAGTGTACTTGTCTTTGATGCAGAAGGCTGTGGGTTCTACTCCCACAGTAGGTAGATGCATTGCTGATACTGTACTGTGTTGCAAAGGGAGCAGATGCTGCAGTCCTTTTTGGTGAAGATACCTAGTATCTATGAAACTGTTATCAGTTTGCCATCCATTCCCTTTTGCAATATTACTAGCTTATCATTTTTTAGTGTAACATAGGCAATTTATTCTTCAAGGGCAACAGACACTTTATTTGTAGATGAAACAATGAAATTTAAAGTTATTTGCTAGCAGCAACCTCTTCATTAGTTACAGATCTCTTTAATGTGGAATTATTTAGTTGATTTTAACTTCTTCAGAAATTGTGCACATTTATTGATACTGGTGGACTGTAGAAGTTTGAGTAGACTTTTATGATGGAAATGTTCTGAATTGGGCATTTTTGTCATTATTGGTGCATGCATTTTGTTTCATTGTTTACTGGAAAAATGTTCAAAACAATAAATTTAAAACGGCCTCTAAAAGTGTACTGTATTGTACAAGGAATATAATTTAATACACTCAGGAAGGTGTATCAAAGAGCATGTGTATGTTTCGTGTGCAAAGGGCCTGTGATTTGAAAACAGCCCAGACCCAAAGTTAATCTTTATTTGCCAGTGGCAAAATATATTTTCTTTGAATATGGGTTTCAATGCTGTTTCAATGAATGTGAGTTTCAAGGGCAGAGAAGTTTTAATGCTAAGTCTGTTTTCGTTGTGAGACTGCATTGCTTTGTTTAGCAGATATCTGTTAGTGTTTGTGCTGTAAAATGCAAAATAAAACTTGCAAATGAAGTCTAAATCATTGCATAAGTAAAGCAGTATGCACATTAGTGTTTATGGTAAATGGGGTGAAATAACCAAGTAATGGTTCATTGGAATGGCTGCAGGGGGGGAGGCTCCATTCGACCATGATTTTGTGAGGGGGGGAAAGGTTGTAAACTCAAATATAGCCCAGGCTGAACTATACCTTTCAACTGTCCAGATTTTTGCAGAATTAATAGATTTTTGCTTCTTATTTTTGGTTTGTTCCTCATAAAATTTGTGGTTTTCTGGCAAATCATTTAGGAATTAAGTCATTAAATAATGACAGAAATTGAGTTTCAGACTTCACAACCTTCAGAAAAATGCATGCTAAAGCAAGACCTGTTATTTTATCAACTGTTTTAGTTTATACAAGAGCAATTATTAGTACTGTTTAATTGTTCCCCAATATACTTGGACTTGTCCAGATTTCCTGCATTAACAGGTTGAGGGGAACATGCAAATAAATTACTTTATAGAATTAGGCATATCCAAACCTCTTAACTGTCCCTGATTTTGGCTTAAAATGTTGCTCTTCCCCTAATAATCCCTCCGCAAAATGGCAATTTTGGAAGAAAACATGGAGGGTTTACAATTAATAAATAATGTAATAATCGGAGTTATGGATTACTTTTATTTCAGAAATGCATGTAGATTATTTTATTTTGTCAGCTGCTCAAGTTAGCAGTACTAATATTAAAACAGTGTCCCTTCTTTGACAGGTTCCCAGCTGTATTTTGTGGCTATTTTATATTTTTGCATCACATTTTTGGTCCGTTTTTAATAAAATTGTGTTTTTTTGGCAAATTAGTGGCAAATCATTAAAGACTGAATTTAGAAAATAATGACAGGCATTTGTGTTTCAGATTTCATACCCTTCAGAAAATTCATACTAATGCAAGACCTACTATTCTATTATCTTTCTAAGTTTATAAGAGCAATATTTAAAAATTGTCCTTATTTTAGGGTCTTTGTCCCACTTCTATGTATGGCTTTGTCCAGATTTCTTGCTCTGAAGGTGAGAGGTATGACAAATGTGTCAGGGCCATCACAGTCAGCCAGAGACATTTCCAATTGTGACATACTTGTTACACCCCACTCCCCCATGTAGTGACTCTTGATGTGTCCAAGCAAGGCAAGGAGCAGTTATGTAGTGTAAATGTACAGAGTATCCCCCCATCCAAGGTAGACACAAGTACTACAGTGGCTTTTCATCTGTCCTTGATTTTGCAGAATTTTCTGGTATATGTCATATTTTTATACTGTTGATTTATACTTATTATTATTCAGAAAGTGCCTGTTGCTCTGTATTTTATTAGCAATGCTTTAATGACCATCAGGTAAGCTTGTCTGAGATTGTAAGATGCAAGTAAGCTTTAATACTGTTAAAGAATTGCCAACATTGAAAGCCTTTCTGTTGTTGCCATGCAGAGAATACTTACATAACTAGATAACTTATAAGCCTTGCGTATTGAAATGCATATGACAGTACTTGTAATAAAGGACAGGATTATATTATTTTAAGAAACTCATTACATTTGTTGGAGACTTGCAGTCATCTTTGCAGGCTTTACCTGTAAACTAAACAGAATGCCAGTCTATCGTGTGTGGTCCATAACCTGTTCAGTAATCTTTTAAGCAATGTATCTTCAGCTTGTTTCTTGTTTACTTTTCATTTTTTACTTTGATCATGTTTTCCCCGTGAAACAAGTGGATGGTTGTTGTCAGGCAGCAGGTCTTTTTTGGCTAAGAAACATTTTTACAAGTGGGGGTATCACAGAGATTGCTACTTTCAGCATGTCACTTGGTACTTTAATAAAGCTGAATATAAATTATAATTAGAACTGCAGTGCAAGGAGAAGTGGTTTGAGTTGAGTGCTGCTTGTTTTTCTTGTACTTGATTTTGACTGGCATTCCAGTAATGTATTTAAAAAGTAATTTATTTTTTCATGCCTCGCAACCTTTTTGTTTCCATCTAGATATTAAATAAGCTGTCATGCAGCCAATGCATTGAAATATTTTTTTTCTTCTACACTTCATTTTGTCTTGATTGTACTCCCGTAATGATGGTTTGGCACCCAGGGCAGCGTATTTAATTAAAGTTACAGTTTTTGTGGTTTTGAGCATAGCTCCTCCTCTTTCTAGTTGGACATACTCATTCACATTGACCCCTACCTATTCAGCTGTCTCCTGCAGCCCCCCTTTGATTTGAAGTCACCAGCTGCCACTACTCCCAACAAAATGTGATGACTTAATACCTTATAGATCATGGACCAGTGAGGTCATATAGTTTGGAGATTATAGAAAAGCTCAGCTTTTCCATCTCAAAATAAGAAAGTGGAGAATCAGTACCATTCTAAAAAAGTAAGATATGGAAAACAATCAGTACAAAAAATAAATTGTCAAGCTCTTGGGGCAACCATGTAAACCGTAGGTTAAGAACAAACAATTCATCATTTCATGGTATCTCAAGTCTAAGTCATACTCCTTCTCTGACTGAATGGCATTCCAAAAAGATTGTGCTTGTGCAGTCTCATAACACATGTTTAAAGCAGACTTCTCTGTTATGAAATTAGGGATTTGCTGGAGAGACCAGAATACTAAATGGTTAGGATATAATAAGGTGTGATAGATGTTATGCCGAAGTCTAAGCTAAAAATTTTAAGTAGAGCCAATAATTTTGAAGGAAAATGACACCGTGATTGAGGAAAAGACTAGTAGTGGACAGCTTGATAGCATGACAATTTGATTAGAGGGGAGTTTAGAATTAAAGAGATTTATGAGGTAATATATTAGAAAATGTGTGAAAGAACCTACGCACACATTTCTTCATATATATTTATATATATATATATATATATATATATATATATATATATATATATAGTATTAACAATGAAGATAACTAATGGAATGGAGATTGTGGTACATTGAGGATCAGGACATTTACCCTTCTCCCATCTGTAGTGTGATCTTGGAGTAGGTATATTTAATCAGCAGGTGGTGTGGGGGACACAGCCCCCTACATGGGGGGTGCAGGGGGGATTGTCCCTATGTAAAATCATTATTAACTCTACATTTTTTTCCTAAGTGTAGAATCTCTGCTTGTGAATGAAGTGCAACTTGCATTCATAACAGTGCTTTCCAACATGAGCAAAAGGTGGTTTGACATTCTAAGTTTTGCTATTGTGCAGTTTCGTTTTTGTGAGGTTACAAGTATTTCATCTCGATGTTATGAAGTTTGACATTCTGGTAATACAATTAAATGAAGTGGATCAATATATCTATATCTGTATCTATAGATATATATATATATATATATATATATATATATATATATATATATGGGTCTAGGACACATGCTCGACTAGCATATGTCCGAATCACAAAACATAGAACACACATACACAAAACAAAATCTATGTTTTGTGCCCCCCACACCTCCCCTACTTTATTATTCTCTCTCCAAGATCACACTACAATTGGGAAAAGGGAATTTTCCCTTAACCGCACTGTAGTCCGATCTAGGAAACAGGCACACATACACAGAAGCACTTGTCGATGTTAAGCGCTTTCATGTATGTGTGTTTGATGTTTTGTGATGCGGACATATGCTAATCGTGCATGTGTCCGGATCCCATATATATATATATATGTATATATATATATATATATATATATATATATATATATATATATACATATATATATTTACACACACATTGGTACTGAAAACACATTGTTTTTTAGCAAGCTTTCAGCTTATCAGCATAACAGAAGTTTAAATATAAGGAAAAAAGACTCTTTCCAGACACTTTTGTTACCTTCATATTTCACCTAGCACTGCAAGAATTCAGTCTGCTTTACAGAAGATACATCACTTAACCTTTTATTAAATGGACCTAAACAAAGTCTGACATATTTACCGGTGAAGGTTACTTCAAATCATATCCTTCAGCTTTTTGAGTCTCTTAATATTCATTACTGTCTCTTTAAATAAAAACTTAAATGCTGAGTTTCACCTACAAAGAATATTGATTTTATTTTTTCTTGTAGAAAACAAAAGCAGTTGGTGGCTTTTCTCATTTTTGTGTTGGCTAGATTCCCAATTTTATTTCATTTTCATCTATTTGTCTTAGAATTACAATGGTTATTATGTGAAAACCATCTCTCTTAATAAATGAAGGTACATTAGTAATGGAATTTTAAATCCATTACACTGCCCGCTGCCAATGCAAAACTCAACAAGTGACAAGTAGCAATGCTGGCATGAAGCAGTACATAAACAAATTGTTTGTTAACTAGTAGCGGATGCAGAGCATGAACAATGCTATTAACTGAGAGAGTTTAAGCAATTAATCAAAGGACCAGTGACAATGTGATACATCTATGTCCGTGACACCATGCAACAGCATCCAGAGCTAGTGGACGTCAGGAAGAAAACTACAGGTTTATTGAAACACTGCACCACACTATAGATTTATATTAACAAAAATAGGCTGTAATATGGCAATGAATTTTAATCAAAGATTCTAGATAGGGTAATGAATGACAAAGAAAAAAAATCTCTCTTTTCTATCTCAGGAAATTGTTTTACTATAAAGAAATCCAACAAAAGAAATCAGACAGAAGAAAAATCAACACTAGTTTCATGCATCTAGGAAAATATAGCAATGCAAATATATAGACATGACAGTCTATTTTCTGTAACATGTAATATTTGATTTAGTGTTATTCGGTTGGAAAATATTCTGATAAAAGGTTTTTCCTTGCTTTAGTTTTTGTTCTGATGTTTTCCACAAAGCCAATGATGCAGATCATGAACAATGCTATTAAGTTAGAGAGTTTGAGCAATTAGGTTTAAGCAAGGGACAATTTAGAGATCACACACGTCTGATTTTTGTCAGTTATAAGGCAGACATTTGCTTTACTCAGAAATCCTACTGCTGTGCTCCTAAAAGGAAAGCTCCCCCTCATGGGTTCTTTCTCCTCTGCCTTGAGTTTATTTTTCAGTGTGATGTAGCGGCCTCTGTTACACAGTGTAGCTCAGAATGCCATGGTTCCATTCTACCTCCTTTACAGGGAAAGAAAGTAAAATGTTTGAAGTACCATTTCTGTTCGGCTGCAAATATAGTCCATATGAGGGAACTTAATCCATCATAAAAAGTTAACTAAACAGTCTAAGTACTACAGAAAGTTGTGTGGGTTTATTTATTATTTATTTTATTTAATATTTGTTTAATAGGAAAGTCTGAATTGGAATGAAGCCAATTTTCAGCGGAAGCCTGGGGAGAAACACTCACGATGCATGTCTTTGTGACGTGGGAGGAAATCAGACCACCCAGAGGAAACCCGTATGAATGCACGGAGGACATGCAGACTCTACACAAAAGGCACCCCAGCCAAGAATCGAACCAGAGTACCTCTTGCTGTGAGGTAACAATGCTACCGCTGCATCACTGCGCCATCTGAATTGTCTGCATATCCTACTCATTTTTGCAGCAAGTTTGGATCTCTAGCATTATAGGGCCATTATGGCTAGACACTAGAAAAAAACAGATATTTTATCATATATTGAAGTTCTATGCTATATTAATGTCAGTATATAACTGCAAGTAGTTATTTATGGTTTTATTTCATTCTAACAGAAGGTGCTCTGAAAAGAGAAGACATAGTGTATTTATTTTATTTACTCATTAAGATGTTTCTTTCTGAAAATGCATACTTTGTAATGGATTGATGAAATTATTATCACCTTACATTCTCATGCAAAGATTTTCTTTGTATTTATTGTGGTAGTACACAGAATTATTTCTTATTTGCATATTTCAACGTAGAGTCCCTGCTGCTTTTCCAGTGACACTTATCGGTTTGTGTTCATTACTATGTTTTAAAGACACTGGAATGTGGCATTTGTTCTTCAACATTTACAAAATAGTACTTAAATTGATTTAAAAACATAGAGGTCAGCTTTTCATTCATTCTATTTCTGTCAATGGTATCATATGCTTTCACTCTAACAAAAAACTGTAAAAGTAAATTCCAAAAATGCATAATAGTTGTTTTGGTGCCAGAGGGAAGGGGAGATGATGGCTTTAAATGACTGTACACAGAAATGTAGATCCATAGAGACTTGATAGGCTTATGACCCTACTGGGAGGGGGAAAAATCTCCTTGCTGTGTAAGGTTTTCTAAAAACAAAAAACTTAACATTTGGTAAATTGATGAACAAGACACACAAACAGAATTTTAACTGAACAAATTATAAGGACTGTGAAGATAGGTGAAGGTTGCCAGCCTAGCTAGATAGAATTTTGTAGATAATCCTGTCGTGTAAATATTAATGTCAGCAACAGGCTTGTTATCTCAAATGTGAAAGGACTATATTGGATGTTGAACTGAAAAAAATGTGTAACAACAGTGCACTCTGCTGTACGAAAGGTGATAAGTCAAGCATTTTGAAATTCTTTGATCTAAAACTCGGAGCTCAGCTCTCTAGAGGGAGGGATTCTTCCTATTGTTTTGAAGCCAGAGTTAATGGCTAGAATTTACATGTATAATTTCTTTTATTGCTCTGGCTTCCTGACCAGCTGCAAGATCAAAAGGTCTATTAACCACTGAGTTTCTTTTATCCTGGGAACCAGAAAGAAAATATGTAATCTGAAATGAATCAGTGGTACTGTGTTATCAATTTAAGGAGAGAAAGAATGAGAGCAATTGAGCATTTGTCTTGAGAACATCCAACTCACCAGCACTGCCTGTGTTCTATATGTAAGTTTATTTTAGAACTGTGTTTTCTCTTAGATATAGCTAGGAACTCGGCAGATAGATTAGTTTTTTTTTCTGTATTGATGTCAGAAAATGCCTACTGTATTATTTTAAGTATTTGTCTGTGTTCTCTGAACTCCTGCATAGCACTGTGTAGTAAGAAGTATTGTCTTGTGTTTTTATTATTTATTATTAAATATTTTTAAACTTTTCAACTGCAGCTGCTTTGTGTAGAGATAATTTAAGCTCTGGAGTACATTGCATGTATGTAGTGATACTGGCCAAGCCACTCCAATAAGCCTTGACTGTTCATTTGCACTTACCATTTGGATAATAATATTGCACAGTATAATTAGACACCCTTTCATAAAGGTCTTTTGGTAGCTGATAAATACTTGTGGATGGTGGCAATGATTTCTACCATATAGTCTGGGTAAAAGGGGCACAGCTGGAGAACCTGTGCCAGCCTTCCCCAGGAGTGTCTGTATGGTTGTATACAACTCTTATCTCAAAGTATGTGTGTGTCAGCTACTTGGGCAGGGACACGGAACACTGGTTGGACAGAGAAGGTGCTGGAGGTTTTAGCTTACCTACTAGGCTGAGATCTGGACCCTATAGCTGTGCTGTGGGGAGTCTTATTGGGGATCTGGAGAGAAAGGGAGAGATTAGCCCCAGACTGACTGTGATCTCTGTGTGCTTTTAAGGGAAATTGTACTTTTCTGTGTGTGTATTTATTATCCTTTCCCTAGATGGATGCCCCCTCGCTGGTGTTAGTGTTGAGGATTGAGGCTCCTTGATTGCTGCAACAGTGCACGGGCATCACATATTAATTGTTTGGATATCCACACCACATATTAATTGGTTGGAAAATTCTAATTGGCTTGTAGTGGTGTGAGTAGTGTGAATATCTGTAGCTTGTGTACAGTGATCACTGAAGGTGTTTTTGTACTCTAAATCAGCCATGCAGTGATAACTCAGAGTCCAGATCACAATTGTTTTATTTTTGTTTGTTAGCTTAGTTGACAAGGTGCCAGCTGGCTGAGATGTGCCAGGCTAGGGGATTGGTGAATGGAAACCTGACTAAGGCAGACATGATTGCAGCTTTAGTCACAACTGCTTCAGAAGACAGCAATCAGGAGGGCTATCAGACTGGCTGTGGAGATGAACAACACTCAAGAGAATGGACAGCTCAACCTTTCTGCAGAATACTTAAAAATCCATCTGGAGCTGAAGAGACTTGAGTTGGATGCCAGGCGTTTGGAAACGGAAGCAGCAGGGGGACTGCGATGTCTACAGGCTGAGGAGAATGAGAAGCTATTACGCCTGGAAGCTGAGGAGAAGGAAAGGCAGAGGCAGCATAAAAAGGAGATGCTGACTCTTCACCAGAGTCATGGAGGTAATGGGGAAGTAACTGGACCCCAGAAGCACAAAAGGCCAGTAAACTTCTTCCGCAGTTTACAGAGGGGGATAATTTTGATAGCTTCATTCATATGTTTGAGAGGGTATGTAAACAGTTTGATGTTGACCAAAGGCTCTGGGTATGGTTTCTGACCCCATTACTCCATGGTAAAGCTGTAACTGTGTTGTCTAAAATTTCTGATCATGAATGTTTTGATTATACTGCTGTTAAAAACTGTTTGTTGGAATTTTTTAAGCTGATACCTGAAACGTGTAGGAAAAAGTTTGTGAGCATAGACACAAGGCAGATGAAAGTGTGTGTGAATATGTTGCTGAACTGAGCACTTATTTTCATGGGTGGGTGAGTGGATGTTAGGTCACCACTTCTGAAGGGCTGGCAGACCTTTTGGTGAGGGAACAAGCCCTTAGCACTTTGCCTGAGGACATGAGGATCTGGTTAGCTGATAGATAATGTGCTACTTTAGAGGAGGTGGGGAAGAAGGGAGACCTATAACTAGCAAGCAGGGCATCCCTGCACAGGAAAGGGACCCCAAGTACTGCTCATGGATCTAAGGGAACCCATGGTGGGCAGCCCAGACTGCCCCAACAGAATCTGACAGTAGCAGGGGAAGTCACTAGTCCAGGTACATGTCCAGGACCTAGGGTTACATGTTTTGAATGCAACCAGTGGGGCCATGTGGCATACAGATATCCACAGAGGCAAGGTGGGAAACAACAGATGAAAGCGCAAGTAAGTGGAGAAGACAAAATGCCAACAGTAGATTGCCTTGGGACAACAGGGGTACCAAACTACCATCCTGCAGATGTTCTGATAGGGAAGGATTTTGATGAGGGAGTACTATGTGTTAATGCAGTTACATGTAGTCAGGTTTCGAGACAGGCATGTGGGTTTGGTAGCCTGGGGGAGACTGAGACATACCACATACTTGCAGCCAGGACTGGTGAGGTGGTTACTTCAGGGTGGAAGCTATGCTGTAGCAGTGAGACTGAAGGTGAGCCACAGCTGCTTGTGGTACTGATGTTCCCTTGGACAGAGGGACTGCACAGGTAAAGGTGAGTAGTAGTACCCTGGCTGACAGCGAGGCACCACTGTCAGAGGATGCCAGACTTCCTGTGGAAGGGGAACTAGGAATGGTTACAAAGAGAGAGTTGAGACAGGCTCAGCTCTCAGACCCTATATTGCAGGACCTGAGGCAGGTAGCTAGTGAGGCACCTGATTCTCAAGGGAAGCGGGAATCCGTATACTGGGACAAGGGGTTACTGTATAGAGAGTGGACCCCTGAGGGACGGCTAGAATTTGAGAGAGTACAGCTGTTGGTAATGCCTAGAGCCTACCATCTGGCGCTTCTAGCCATAGCCAATAATATTACCTTTGCAGATCATATGGGATAAAACGTACAAAGATGTATTATGCAGAACTTCTATTGGCCTGGCATTTCCAGAGATGCAACAGGGTACTGCAGGACCTATGACCAGTGTCAAAAGGTAAGCAAGGCAGGAGACAAGGTGAGAGCTCCTTTAATGCCTTTGCCTGTGATTGAGGAGCCATTTCAGAGGGTAGCTAGAGATATTGTGGGGCCTCTGAGTACCCCAAATTCCACAGGGAAAAAGTATATCCTAATGGTAGTAGACTATGCTACAAGATACCCTGAGACAGTGGCTTTGTACTCCATTGAGGCAGAAAAAGTGGCAAATGCTTTGTTAGAGATTTTCAGCAGAGTAGGATTCCCAAAAGAAATACTGACAGACAGAGGTGCCAATTTCATGTCAGGCCTGCTGGCTTGTCTGTGGAAGTACTGTGGGGTGAAGCATCTGAAGAAACACCCTCTACCATCCCCAGACTAATGGTCTTGTTGAGAGGTTAAACTCTACACTCAAGTCCATGCTACAGGCATTTGTGGACCAGTTTAAGAGGAAGTTGGACAATAATTTCCCCATCTGCTGTTTGCTTGCCGAGAGGTCCCCAGGAATCCACAGGTTTTTCACCCTTTGAGTTGCTGTATTGGCCATAGGGTGAATGGACCTCTAGATTTAATTTGTGATGAGTGGGAAGGTGAGTGTCAATCTCACAAGGAGTTTGTCGTGGCATATGTCCTAAACCTCAGGACTAGGCTCAGGGACTGCATGGGTTTGGCCTAGGAGAACCTGGCAGAAGCTCAACAACAGAAAATGTATGGTGTGACAGGAATGCTCTAGCTAGAGAGTAGGCTGTAGGCAGCAGGTAATGTTTCTCATTCTTGTCAGAGACAACAAGCTGTAATCAGCTTGGGAGGGACCCTAAGACGTGGTAAGAAAGATAAGTGATGTTAACTACATGGTGGAACTGCTAGGCAGGAGCACAAATTGTACCATGTTAACATGATGAAACCTTACCACGATAGGGAGGCCCTTGTGCTGAGTATTTGCAGTGGCCAGCAGGAGGAGTCTGAGTGAGGTCTGGTGAGTGATCTACTCAGTAAGGCTCAGACTGACACATCAGTGGAAGGGGTAGCAATGCCCCAGCAGCTATCTCCTACCCAGGTTTGAGAAATCGAAGGAGTGTTACAGGAGTTTGGGGACATGTTACTGGGAAACCAAGGTGCACCCACCTGGTGCAGCACCAGGTGGATACAGGACCCTAAAGGCCTATTAGGCAGGCTCCTTATAGAGTGCCTGAGAGAGTCAGACACTGAGGGAGGAGATACAGGAGATGTTGGAACTAGGGGTAATTCAAGAGTCCAACAGTCCCTGGGCCTCCTCAGTGGTGCTGGTGCCAAAGAAGGATGGCAGCAACAGGTTGTGTGTGGACTACAGGAAATTAAATAGTCATACAGACTCAGATGCTTACCCCATGCCTAGGACAGATGAGGCCCTAGAGCAGCTGGGTGGGGCTATGTATCTTACAACCATTGATCTTACCAAGGGTTAATGGCAGGTGCCCTTGATTCCCAGTGCTAGACAGGAGTCAGCCTTTGTGACTCCTTTTGGCTTGTATGAGTTCACAAAGATGCCCTTTGGGATGAAAAATGCTACAGCGACTTTCCATAGGTTGGTAGATCATATCCTAGCAGGAGCAGGAGGGTTTACCCTTGCTTACCTATAGCCATTCCTGGCAAGAGCACCTTCAACATATAAGGGAGGTGCTGGGAAGACTACAGAGAGCAGAGTTGACCATTAAGCCCAGCAAATGTCAGGTTGTCAGATGGGTATGGCAGAGGTCTCCTACCTGGGACATAGAGTGTGGAGTGGTAAGATCAGGCCAGAACCTGCCAAAGTAGAAGCCATTCAGGCATGGCCTGCACCTGTTACCAAAAAGCGGGTGAGGGCATTCTTAGAGTCAGCAGGGTACTACTGAAATTTTGTCCCCAGTTATAGTACCATACCTGCTCCCCTCACAGACCTCACAAGGAAGAACAGGCCATATAAGGTAGTGTGGACCCCAGCATAAGAGCTGGCATTCCAGAAGCTTAAAGAAGCTTTCGGGGGACCCCCTGTGTTAGCCAGACCAGATTACAACAAATAATTTGTTGTGCAGGTGGATGCTTTGAACAATGGGGTGGGGGCATTAGCCAGATTTTTTCAGAGGGAGAAGAGCACCCAGCGTTTATCTCAGTTGTAGGCTCCAACCTGGGGAGGAATGCTATGCAGCTGTAGAAAATGAATGTCTAGCCATAGTGTGGGCACTGCAGAAACTTCAGCCTTATCTGTAGGGAAGAAAATTCACTGTAGTTAGATTACAATCCCCTAACATGGTTAAAAAGAGCCAGCCAGCAAAATGCCAAGTTGCTAAGATGGAGCCTAGGGTTGCAAGCATATATGTCAGTGCAGCACCACAGTGGGATTAGCAATGCCAATGCAGATGGGCTCGCAAGACATGGAATGGAGTAAGGTAGACTCAGATAGACCTAACCGTCTCAAGCAACTTTTCTCAAGGGTCACTTGAAAAACTTGCTTGAGTTCTCTGGGGGGGGGGGAGATGAGTGAAGATAGGTGAAAGCTGCCAGCCTAGCTAGATAGAATTTTGTAGATAATTCTGTCATTTGTAAATACTAATGTTGTTCTTTCAAATGTGAAAAGACTGTATTGGATGTTGAACTGAAAAAAATGAAAATGTAACAACAGTGTACACTGCTGCAAGAAAGCTGATAAGTCAAGCATTGTGAAATTCTTTGATCTAAAACTCAGAGCCAATATGTCAAGAGGAAGGCATTCTGCCTATTCTTTTGAGGCCAGAGTTAATGTCTAGAATTTACAAGTATAATGCTCTGGCTTCCTGATCAGCTGGAAGATCAAAAGGCTTATTAATCTCTGAGTTTCTGTTAGCCTGGGAATCGGAAAGAAATGATGTAATCTGAAATGAATCAGTGGTACTGTGATATCAATTTAAAGAGAGAAAGAATGAGGGCATTTAGCATTTGTCTTGAGAACATTCAACTCACCAGCACTCTGCCTGCGTTCTATATGTAAGTTTATTTTAGAACAGTTTTTTTCTCTTAGATATAGCTAGGAACTAGGAAGATTTGATTATTTTTTTCTGAATTGATGTCAAAACTTTTCTACTGTAATATTTTAAGTATTTCTCTGTGATTTCTGAACTCTTAACTAGCACAGTGTAGTAAAAAGTACTGTCTTATGTTTTTATTATTTATTATTAAATATTTTTAAACTTTTCAACTGCAGCTGTTTTGTGTAGAGGTAATTTAAGCTCTAGAGTACATTACATGTATATAGTGATACTGACCAAGCCACTCCAATAAGCCTTGACTGTGCAGTTGCACTTACCATTTGGATAATAATATTGCACAGTATAATTAGACACCCTTTCATAAGGGCCTTTTAGTAGATGATAAATATTAGTGGGCGGTGGCACGTGGTACTACCGTATAGTCTGGGTAAAAGGGGCACTGCTGGAGAACTTGTGCCAGCCTTCCCCCAGGAGTGTCTGTGTGGTTGTTTATAACTCTTATCTCAAAGTCTGTGTGTGTGTGTGTGTGTGTGTGTGTTTGAGAGCTACTTAGGCAGGGACACAAAGCACTGGTTGGACAGAGAGGGTGCTGTGTGTGTGTTTGAGAGCTACTTAGGCAGGGACACAAAGCACTGGTTGGACAGAGAGGGTGCTGGAGGTTTCAGCTTGCTCACTAGGCTGAGATCTGGACCCTATAGCCGTGCCAGTGGGGAGTCTTATTGGGGATCTGGAAAGAGTGACCAGCCCCAGACTGACTGTGATCTCTGTGTGCTCTTAAAGGAAATTGTAATTTACTGTATGTGTATTTATTACCCTTTCCTTATATGGATGCCCCTCACTGGTGTTAGTGGTGAGTATTGAGGATCCTTGATTGCTGGGCCAGTGCATGGGCATCAAAGGAACATCTCATTTAATACCACTATTTTCAGAAAGAAGAATACACAGACATACCACATAAGGTACAGAAAAAACTGCTAAGTCATGCTTTTTACATGTAACATCCTGGGAACACGTTTGAAATAAAAAAATGCACTCTTAAAATGAAATGTGTTTAAAGTGCAACTTTTTGTTGGCTATAATATTTGTACTTTACCTGTGCCTATTTCATCACTGCATTTGTATCTGCATTAAACTGTTTGTGGTTGGTGCTTCGGATCTCTCATTCTATTAATTTCCAATTTCCAGCTGTTCTCATTCCTCTGTCTTACATTTCCTAACTAGAAACATACTTGCTGTCTCTGATTGGCTCTATTATTCTGAGACAATCCCACTCACAGGGTCCTCACTGGACCTGTAGCCACATCCCTTGTTATGCTGTTTAGAAGAGCTATTTTCCTTATTCTCACATTCATTCTCTTACAAAGTGTTGTAAGTGCCAACCCCCTCCATTCCATTTGTTTTCTCTTTCTGAAGTTTCTGAAGCAAATCCAGGTCAAGCCAATGAAAATAACTGGCTCATATATCTTATTTCATGTAGAAATTAGGCAGATGCTGTTATATCACACACAGCTCATTGCAGGTAGTTAATTTTCCACTGTTGTTGAACCTCATCACTCAGTATGACGAGAAGACAACAGCGCTATACATTAAATAGAATTCCCTCACATATTTTACAACAGAATTTGCAGTCACTTATCTGGTCAACTTAAATGGTTTTAAAGTTTGGTAGAGATGTACTCTACCTGAAATGTAAACGTAGCTTCTTCCACAAATGGTAACCATATTGGGCTAGGTATCTGTAATGCCATTTGGTACTGTTGATAGAACAGGTTTAGATCTCTTGGGGGATGTTTGTTTTTCCACTGATTCATTTTAGGTAAAGGAGTTCAAAGAGTGCTGCATCACTCAAAGCATGAAAGACTAAGCTCAGAATTTAAACTATATATATATATATATATATATATATATATATATATATACAATTACTCAGTGAAAAATCAAATACTTGTTTTCATCATACATACATGCCCACACACAAGATCAAGTACTTGTCATTTTATTCATTCTAAATTAAAGAAAAAGATCTAAAATAACACTGGCACCTTCTTTATCTGCAGGAGTAAATTTGTATTTGTTCATTACTTCCATCAAGGATATCTGAGATAGCTGATATAATTGTGAGTTTGTTTATAAGAAATCTTGTACTAAAATACTTGTTTAAAGGGAGTGCATTCAATAATGTTAGCCCTTTCAAAATATTACGTAATTTTAATCCTGTTAATCACCTTTGTTGGTAGCTTTTCTTAATGTATGTGAGAGATTTCTGAATTGTTTCTCAATCAAATGTACTAATGTTTTTTACAAGCATAAAAATGGAGATGAAAATCTCCCAAATGTTGAGCAGCTCTTACATGGTTAAAATTAAATGAGCAAATAGAAAGTAGTAGTGTATCATGTGTCTACTATTTTTGATTTTTTTTTTACAGCAAATGATGCTTTTATTTAAAATTAAATGAGCAAATAGAAATTAGTAGTGCTGATAAAAGATGTGCCATTAGTATTTTTGATTATTTTTTTATTAAGAGCAAATGATGCTTTTATTTAATGATGTTAAGACATACAAATCTATTTCAAAATCTGAAATATCCACTTTGATTGCTAATGTAAAATCTCAGTTATATGATTTACATATGAGTAGGTTGATTTCTCATGAATTATTTGAATATTTTCATGTTTTACATCTGGTTATACCAGCCTTCTATGAGTACTATTGTACCTGGTCGAGGTTGGGTTACTGAACCTTTATTTGTATTTCTTCAGAGGAAATTGAGAACCTATACTATCTGAGAAAATTCTGTAGTACATAGTACCAAACACTTTCTTAGTGATTTATATGAAAATTGCCACCAGTCTTCTGACTGGGGGTGGCTTTATTTTGTAACTTTAGATGTAAAATCATTATTTACTGTTATAGCCAGAGAGCAAGGCATTCATTATGTAAGATGTTACCTTTCAAGCGACACAGTTTATATGAATATGAATATTAATTTAGTATGCTTATTGCTGGAATAAATTTTACAAAAAGTACAGTTTTGTACCTACCATAAATGTAGATGTTCGAGGATCCACATTGCTGCAGTCCTAACTATTGGGTAGTCCGCTGTCCAGTCGGCCCGAATACCAAAGTATATGGCTGACGTCGGTCACGGCGCATTAGACTGACGTCAGTACGTCAGGGTACTAATGCGCATGACCGACGTCATATCCTCAGTCTTTTCTTGCCCCAGATGTCAGAAGACCCTAAAAAGACAAGGCCAAAACCAAAACACACCAAACATACCTGCACCAAAAACATATACAATATATACAAAGGGACCAGAATATAATCTCACCTACACAACCACCCCTAAACACAGAGGGGAAGGAGGGAGGGTAAATTGGACTGCAGCAATGTGGATCCTCGAACATCTACATTTATGGTAGGTACAAAACTGTACTATGTTCTTCATTCCACATTGCTGCAGTCCTAACTATTGGGTAGAATCCCAAAGCAGAGGTAAGGGAGGCTGGCAAATCATGAGGAAGCAGGAGCTGATAACATGCCTTGCAAAATAGCTGTGGCAAAACCAGCCCTAGACTTAGAGTAGAGAGGAAGGTGGTAATGCTTAGAGAAAGTATGCACTGAACTCCAAGTAGCTGCCTCCAAAATATCCTTAGTTGCCACCCCTTAGAAATGCTGTTGAAGTGGCAGTAGCCCTAGTGGAATGAGGCCTAATCCCAGCTGGAATCTCTTTGCCATGATGGGAATAACAAAATGCAATGCAAAACCCAATCCACCTAGAAATAGTTTGTTTTGACACAGGCTTGCCCTGCGAACTCAAAGCAAAAGAAACAAACAACTGCTGAGACTTTCTAAAATCCTTAGTCCTGCTTAAATAATAACGCAATTGCCTGTGTACATCTAAAGTGTGCAAAATCTTTTCCCCTTTATTTTGGGGATCTGCATAGAAAGTAGGCAAATGAATAGTTTGGTTTAAAGCCACACTAGAAACCACCTTAGGCATAAAGGAAGGATTAGTACGTAATGATACCCTATCCTTATGAAAAATCAAAAAGGCTCAACCGCCATAAGGGCCTGTAACTCAGAAACCCTTCTTGCAGAAGTAATGGCCAACAAAAAGCAGTCTTCCATGACAAGTATTTCAGGTCAGCAGTAGCTGCAGGCTCAAAAGGTTGTAGAGTAAGTTTCTCCAACACAAAATTGAGATCCCAAGCAGGAGTAGGAGCTCTCGTGGGGGTCTAATATTCTTTGCCCCTAAGAAATTGCTTGAATAAAGGATGTGAAAACAATGGTGGGTCACAATCATAGTGAGCTGAAATTGCTGCAGCATGAATCTTAATGGAAGAGAAAGACAAACCTTTGTCCAATAACTCAGTAAGATATTGAAGAGCCACACTCAAATTAGGCTCGAAATCTCCAAATTCTGTGCTGCAGTCCAAAATAAAAATCTCTTCCATTTTTCTGCATACACTTTCCTTGTACTAGGTCTTCTGGCTTCCATAATCACATTTAAAACTTGTTGAGGAAGTTGAGACCTGCTGTCTTTCAAAACAGAATATGCCAGGCTGTTAGATGAAGAGTTTGAAGCTTGACATTGAGCAGATGACCGTCCCTCTGAGACAATAGGTGTGGAATCAAGGGTAAAGGCCATGGAGGCTTCCTTACCAGACTCCTCAGTAATGGGTACCAGTGCTGCCGAGGCCAATCTGGAGCTATTAAAATCATCCTTGGCTTGTCTTGTCTGACCTTTAGAAGCACCTTTGGGAGAAGAGGCAGAGGTGGAAAAGCATACACATGAAGATTTTTCCAACTGAAAGAAAGAGCATCCACTTTCCAAGCTGTGTGATGAAATCCTTCGTGCAAAACTTTGGCAGCTGGTGGTTTAGTGGAGAAGCGAACAGATCTATGTCTGGAGTTCCCCATGACACTGTCAATTTTTGAAATACATGAAGATCCAGTTTCCACTCGTGGGGATCCATGATTTGTCTGCTTAACACATCTGCTAAGGAGTTCTGTGCTCCGGCAGAAACCTTGCCTGAAGAGTTAGTTGCAAGCTTAGCGCAGTCTCCCATAAAATCATTGCTTGCCTGCACAATGGGTAAGAATGTGTTCCCCTTGTTTGTTGATGTACCACATGACAGTTGTGTTGTCTGTTAGAATCAACACCTGCCCTGGAAGAAGTAACTCCTTGAAAGCCATTAATGCAAACTGGACTGCTAACATCTCTTTCATGTTGATATGTAGATGCTGTAGTCTGGCAGGCCACTTGTCTTGTATCCACTTTCCATCTAGATGAGCTCCCCAAGCAATGTCTGAGGCATCTGTCGTTAGAATCTGACTTGCCTCTGGCCGGGTCACAGAGAGTCCCTTGTTTAGGTGACATTCCTGAGCCCACCACAAAAATTCCTTTTGAATGCAAGGTATTATTTGAATGACAGTGTCCAAATCCTGGCAGTGCTGTGTCCATAGATTTTTGAGATACCATTGTAGCTTCCTCATATGCAGTTTGGCATTGGGAAGCACCAGAATACAAGATGCCATGAACCCTAAGGCTTGAAGGACTGTCCTTGCAGTCAGCCCGGACTGAAGAGATAATTGATGGAAGTAACTGGAAAGATTCTTTTGTTTGTCCGGGGTTAGAAAGGCCATCTGGGCTGCTGTATTCAGTCTCACACCCAGAAAGCACATGTCTTGAAAGGGTACTAGACTGGACTTTATTTCGTTCACAGAATACCCTAGGCATCTTAGCACTGCTATGACATATTCCAAATGCTGTAGAAGGTCTTCCTTTTCTTGAGCCAGAATCAGGCAGTCGTCCAAGTAAGGATAGATTTGAATTCCTTTTAGCCTGAAGTTAGCTATCACTGGAGCCAGAACCTTTGTGAATACTCTGGGCGCAGTAGATAAGCCAAAGGGCAATGCAGAGAACTGATAATGAGAATTTCCAGCTCGAAAACGCAGATACTTTCTGCAACTTAATCTTATAGGCACATGAAGGTAAGCTTCCTTGAGATCTAAAGTTACCATCCAGTGATCTTTGCCCAGTAGAGGTAAAAGCTGTTGTAACGTCAACATTTTGAACTTTGGAATGTCCAGATAAGTGTTGAGGATAGATAAATCCAAAATTGGTCTCCACGTGTTCCCCTTCTTTGGTACTAGGAACAGGCGAGAATAAAATCCCAGGCCCCTTTCTGGCACAGGAACTGACTGAATGGCTCCTATTTGGAGTAACAGAGAAATTTGTTTGCGAGCCTCTGTCCTTTGTAGAGGAGGAATGTCTGGCATGCCTTTGAAAGGAGGCAAGGTATGGAAATAAAACCTGTAACCGTGGTGAATGATATCCAGAACCCATTTGTCTTGGGTAATTAAATCCCAATTGTCTTTGAAAAGAGACAGTCTTCCTCCTAGAGGTGCCGCCAGGCGAGAAGGTACTGGCAGCTGAAAAGGCAGGTCATTGGGTCTGCTTACGAAAGGACTGACCCCTGCCCTCACCAGAAGTCTGAGCAGGTGAACTCCTGTCCTAGGCCTAAAAGAACCTTGAGCTCTGCCCCTACCACGTCTAGACCTACCCCTAGACTGGGAATCATAAGCAGGATAAGTCCACCCCTTAGTAGGCCAATTTCTACTAAACTTGGAGGCTGCACCTGCAAAAATCCTTAACAGTTTGCATAGACTTAGCCTTGTCCTCCATTTTCTTTAAAACTGCTTCCACAGGCGAACCAAACAACACATCAGACTGTAAAGGAGCATGCAAAATCCTTGTCTTAACATGCTCAGCTAAGTTCTGATCTCTCAACCAGGCGTGCCTACGAAGAACAGAACCAGTGGCAGCCACCCTGGAGGAGGCCTGCACAGCATCAAAACCACATTGCAAGGAATGTTTACCCACTTGTTCAGACACATGAACTAAATCCTGCAACTCTTTACACTCAATACCTTCCGCCAGAGCATCCACCTTAGATTTCAACTGTGAAAGAAGATAATTCTGATATTTTAACATGTGAAACTGACAATTCAACGCCCTCATGGCTAAAGTGGAAGAAGTATACACTTTCTTTCCCCATCTATCCAAAGCCCTTGCCTCTTTATCAGGAGGGACAGGATTTTTAACAACTGAGGCCTTCACACCTTTAGGCCCCTGAGAGACAGTTTCCGGGTCTGCCCTAGGACTCCTAAAAAGATACTTATGAGCGTCAGGCACCCTATAATACCTATCCGGTTTAACTGGGGCAGGAGGCAAAGAATCAGGATTCAGGAAGCCTCTGCAAAAACATCTTCCACCACATTCAAAACAGGAGGTATAGCTAAAGGCCTATGCTGGGGTAAAAACAAGAATTCCCTAAGCCTTTTCCTGGAATCAGAGAAATCTTGACCTTCCCATTTAAAATGCTCCCTCATGGAATGCAGAGTCTCTGAAAATGAAAAATCCTCAGGAGGAGAAGCTGAAGGAGTAGAATCATCCACATCAGAATCAGAATAAGGAGGGTACTCCTGCAAGTCTTCAGCCGAAGACTCAGAAGCCTCGAGCATTGCTCAAAACTCTCAAACTCAGGTTCCACCCTAGGCCTCTTATCAGGAGGGGGCATAGAACCCCTTATCATAGTAATCAAATCCTCTGCCATTTTAAGCATATGTTTCTTAGGCAAAGACCCTGAGGCACTAGGAGAAACCCCACTGAAGCAAAACTTGGCCTGCCCCTCAAAGAAGCCTTGGAAACAGAAGGGGAGGCTCTAACCACCTTAGGAAGAGAAGGAAGAACAGCCACCTGAGAAGCCCCCTCAGCCTGGCCTACTTCCTGAGAGGATACATCCTGTAACAGTAAAGTCTCTCCCTGAGATTCCAAAGAAACACCTGGCAAAACCTCCGGCTCCACTGAGCCCTCTAAAGAACCGACGTCTGGGACTGTCGGTTCTTCCACTCTAGGCTTTGCTGCTTTGTCCTTGCGTTTTTAGCGAAGCGGCCGGAGCATCCGACGGCATTTTATAATTACAACGCTTCCCAAACACTAACCTGGCACAGTCTAACCGTCTCTTAATAGTGCGTTTATTAAATCTAGCACAAGAGCGGCATGCAACAACGTCGTGCTCAGGCCCTAAACAAGGTATACACAAAGTATGGTAATCCCTATGAGGTATCTGTTTCCCACAAGAAATACAGTTATTCACTTTTTCTGACATCCGGTTAAATACTGAGGCAAGAAAAAACCAAAATATTCCCCAACGGGGTACTTAGCCAACTTTGATTCGGTCTGAAACTCTGGCTTCAGAAACTTTCAGAACGCCAACCTGCACTCGCAAAATTGCTTCTGCATCGGACCATGCGGCAAAAAAGACTGAGGATATGACGTGGGTCATGCGCATTAGTACCCTGACGTACTGACGTCAGTCTAATGCGCCGTGACCGACGTCAGCCATATACTTTGGTATTCGGGCCGACTGGACAGCGGACTACCCAATAGTTAGGACTGCAGCAATGTGGAATGAAGAACATCAATGTACAAGCCCACTCCACCTTAGACTATATTCTTGTATCTCACCACTCCAAATTCTCCTCCTCAAGTACACCCTCAGTCTCACCAAGTGACAATCTTCCAGCTTTTGCCATCAGAGCCACCACCTACTATCCTAATAAACACTCCATAAAAAACAGTTAAAAATACTCCTAGACTTAAGCAAAAAAAAACAACAAACACTCAACAATTTAATGTTAAGTATAAACAGAAAACTTTTAAAAACCTTACCCCGCAGTGATGCCATACAATACTTCATTTCCATCTTCCTGAAAATAATTGATAGCCTTGCCTCTTTATGAAAAAAAATAATAAAGAAAACAAAAACCCCATGGCTTACCACTAAATTCATTTTCTTTACGAAGCAAAGAGACACAGCATGGGATAAATGAAAACAAAACCACCAAAAATCTCCAAACTCTTATAACACTATACAACAAAGTTACCAAACTAGTGGATAACTGTAAAGAAACCTATTACTCAAACCTCCAGCTACAAAACAAACACAATCCCCCAGAATTTTGGCTGTCTACAACTTACCCTCCTTATCCCAGGAACTAACAAGGATCACTCCACTTCACCCAACACCCCCATCACAAATAGCACAGGAATTTAACAAATACTTCAGAAAATCCATATCAGACCCACTCACCTCCAAAACTAACTCAGGACATAACCTCCAAAACTAACTCAGGACACCCCCACCTACACGCTAACAACCACAACTCCACCTACAGACCAAGTTCATAACTACACCAATAACCAAGGAAATAACACCAGCACTATTTTCTTCTTTCAACCCATACTAACCTCTACTATAAAAAAAGTAGTGCTGAAGCGGAAACCCTGCTCCATATCAGTCAACAATCTCCCACCCCAATACCTAAACCTTGCAGGGGTCTATATTATGTACTTGAAAACTGAGTTCAGTGAACAGCACTTACATCGAAAATGCTGTTCAGTGAATTTGCTCTTGTGAGGGGCTGCACCCCGTACACCCCCCGCTAATTATATATACCAGCTCCAAGATCGCACTACAGTGAGAAAGGGGCAAATTTTCTGCTCTTCACTGTACCACAGTCTCACTATGAACAGTTCACCAAATGGCATTTTCGATGCAAGTGCCATTCGATGAACTGAATTTTTGAATATATAATATAGACCCAACTTGCAACTGACTCAGTTGCATAACCGGTAGGCATCCTGATAAACAGATGACTCTCAGAAGGAACAGTCCCTACAATATGGAAAATGTCTCACATAAAGGAGGAGATGCCACAGAAATATCTGACTTCTGCCCAATATCAATTCTATCGCCATTATCCAAAATCATGGAAAGGTGTATTCACAAACAGGTAATGAAATATCTATTCCTAAACAACCTGGTCACTCAAACTCAGCACAGCTTCAGACCAAATCATAGCACATCCACAACACTATTATCCTTTACAAACACAGTTAACAAGGCCAGGGACAAAGGATACCTAGTATCCGCAGTATTTCTGGACCTCTCAAAAGCCTTTGACACAGTTTCACACACTTTACTTCTAGATACACTATCAAACCTAGGATGCTCCACTACCACACTTCAGTGGTTCCAAAGTTACCTACATGACTGGAAGCAAGCGTACAAATGCTCTAAACAACTCTCCACCTTCCTTCAAAACCCCACAGGTCCATCTTAGGACGTCTACTGTTTAACATTTTCATCAGTAATCGATATATCTCCTCTTCCCCAAGAACATTAATTCAGTAAGGAAATGACTCAACCTTAATTTGCACATCTCGTACTGTCCAAGAACTACTAATCAAAGCCCGACAATCATTCACAGAAACTGAATTATGCCTCACAAACTCCCAACCTGATAACAAACTCAACTTTGACCTTCATATCCAAGAAAATATCAAGAAGACACACACAAAACTAGGAGTCACACACACACAATTTCTTACCCCTTCCAACAAGACCACCCTGGCCCCAACCGTCCTGCTTCCCTCCCTATTCTATGTTTCCAGTGTACTAACCAATCTACAAAACTCCATCAAGTCTGAAATGGAACAATTTTACAACAAAGTAGCAAAGTTTGCAACAAACTCCAACTACCGTACACATCACGGTTTACCACTAAAAGAACTAAATTGGCTGGAGCTACCAAACCAGCTTACCTATACACACCTCACTACAATTCACAAACTATTCTACAGGCCCACTGCCTGTCCTGCCCTAGTTAACCTAATCCAACATTACAAACAAAACACACACAGATCTGAAGACAGAAACCTTCTTGAAATCTACGAACATTCCAGAAACCAAGGAAGATCACTTTGCTCATACTCTATCACAAAGTTATGGAACACCCTCCCACCTATTATCAGGCTAACTCCTAGCTTAGCTCACTTTAAAGCCTCCCTAAAAGAACACGTAACCAAATCATGGTTATGCACATGCATTACTCCAGGCTAATCAATTATTTCCCTCCTTCACCTCCTCTTTCAACACTAGTTTGGGGGGGGGGTTAATCTTCTATCACTTTAAACTTTTGGAAACTGTGTGTGCCATTCTGTCTCTAGTATTTCACAATTTGTGAATGTAAACTGTAAATATTTTCCTAGTACTACAAACGTAACCCTAAATGCCTGTCTATAATGCATCAATTACTGTATTCCTATATATGTAGCCATTGTATAATATGTGTACGAATGTTATAATTGTGGAGCTGTGTATAACATGTGCAACAAAGTTTTATATGTGGAGCTTTTCTCCCTGGGCCTCTGCTGAAAATGGTTTATGCAACCCAGTCGGACTATCCCAATAAACAATTGTCAAATAAATAATAAATAAATGTTACATTGATTAAGGACAATAGTGGTGCTATTAAGATTATTTTGTATAACTAAATCATACAAAAATAAAAACTATTTTGTATAAGAAAGGTTATAATAAGAACACATCCATAGATAGATGAGGTATGCATCCCCTATTTAATTTCTCCAAATCTTTTGGGGATCTAACACCCTGACAGTAACGGACCCCATTTCTAAGTCAAAGTATGATTAAAGTTCATGAAATTAGTATGTTTCAGACTTTGGCGTTAGCCAGAAATGCTCTTCATAGCACCCATAGTATGCCCAGTAATGACTCCTGCAATTAGTATGGAGTTGCATGTATTGGTAACATATCTAAGTACGATTGTGATGTTTTTTTTTTTTTTGTTTTTTTTTATTATTATAAGACCTGTTGCTCCTACTGCTATTGAAACTGTCTGGCTTCATAGGTGGGTACTAGGCTATCTGCCCGAAGGCATTTATAAGCCTAGCCAGAATGTGTTGGCTTTCGCCATCCCCTTAGATTAGTTCCCTGTGCCTCTGTCCAGCAGAGCCACTGAAGTGATCCCCGAGGTAAACTTTCTGTTTCCCATCCACTCGTCAAGGTTTCTTTTGAAGAGTGTTAGTGAGGAGCTCTGCCTAATGTAGATTGCGATCTTGTTCCAAAGCATGGGAAGTCTCTGGGACAGGAATCTATCCCTCCAGCACATCCTGTTTATTGTTGTGGTGAGGTTTAGATCCCTGGAGCATGTGGCTCGAGGGGATAAGGTTTTCTTTAGGTGGAGCATGTCCATCAATTCTGGGTTGGACATGGCCTTGTATGTCAGGCAGAGATCACCTCTGAGTAGGTGGTATGCAACAGAGTACAACTGGAGTTTCTTCAGTTGAGCTGCATAGGGCATCTGTTTGAGACCATTGATCCTCTTGGTGAGGTACTTCTGTGGTCTTTCCAGCTGTTGCAGGTGTCTTGTAAGGTACATCCCAAATGGGGCATTGTACTCTAAGATGGGTCTGATGAGTGATAAGTAGAGGGGCACAATGACCTCTTTTGATCTGGATGCGAACCCTTTTGTGATTAGGTGGGCCATGTAGAAGGATTTTCTAACCACATTGGCAATGTGATTATCAAAGGTGAGATTACTATCTACTTGGGTCCCCAGATCCCTTATTACATCTTCAGTATTTAGGGGACTACCACCTATGTGGTAGTTTGTGGGTACTTTGTTTTTTCCAAAGGGGATGACTATGCACTTTTTGGCATTTAGCTTGAAGCCATGATTTTGACACCAGGTATCTGTCTCAGTGAAACCCTTTTGGAGGATGTCTGTGTCAACCGGAGAGTCAATTATAGCCCCTAGTTTGCAGTCGTCTGCGAACTTGGTCAGCCATTGTCCTCCTGTGCTTGCCTGTACCTCTGAGCAGTATATGCCGAACAGGAGGGGGTCCTAGGACTGAGCCCTGGGGAATACCACTTGTAACCGGTTTAGAGACGGACCTAGCTCCCGCAACTCTCACCATATGGGTTCTGTCCATGAGCCAGTTGGCAACCCATCTTGTGACGTAGGGGTTTATGTTCAGGCTGGTGAGCTTGTCTATAATACCAGAATGGGAAATGGTGTTGAAGGCCCTAGCAATGTCTAGCTAGGCTATGAGTACCTCCTTTCCCTTGCCTATAGCCTTGGTAACTGTCTGAAAGAAGTCCACTAGGTTTAGGAGGCATTATCTGTCTTTAACAAAGCCAAACTGGGTAGGGTCCAGTGTTTGGAGGTTCCCAATGTCTCTGGTAATGAGTTCCATGATGATGTGCTCCATAGCCTTGCAGACCAAGCTAGTCAGGCTTACAGGGTGTTAGTTCCCGGGGTCTGTTGTGGCTCCACCTTTGTGGAGTGGAATAACCATTGCTGTGCACCACTCTATGGGTATGTAGCCTGTGGAGAGGCTGAGTTTGAACAGTGTGTTTAGGTGAGGGCTTAGTTAGTCTTTGAGCTCGTGTAGGATGCAGCCTGGGACACCATCCAGTCCCACTGATACTGAGTTTTTGGATTTGGATAAGGCTGTTTTAACCAGAGTGTCTGTGATTTCAGGGACTCTACATTCTTCTAGTATGGTTATGGGCCCTTTTGGGGAGTGAGAGGGAGGTGAAGTTTGCCCTGAACCTGTCTGCCAGGATGTTGGCGATAACGGTTGGTTCAGTGTATTTTGTGCCATTCTGCACTAACTCTGAGCAGATCTGAGCATTGCCACTTAGATTCTTGACATAGCTAAAGAATGCCTTGTGATTATCTTTGGAGTCCTTGGCAAGTGATCTTTCAAAGCTCACCTTGGATGATTTTATGAGGGATCATAGTTTCTTGCTGATACTGATCAGGGATGTCTTCCCTTCTTGGGATTTTACTCTTTTCTGTACTAGTTTCCTCCTCCTATTGTATAGCTTGTTTATGGCAGCAGTCCACTAGACTGGTTTACTAATGGGTAACCTTTTTCCACATCGCCCTCATTTCTGCCTGAAAATAATGGAATATTATGACTGTCTCTCTATGTACATAAGGCACTATAGTCACTGGGTATAGCAATTTCATCAGTGCTACTTTTGTCTTCTTTTCCTGGACTACTACATCTGTTTTTCTCCCATCTAATTGTTGAACTGTTGGTAATGGATGATCCCATGAGATATAAACTTTATCATTTTCTGTGATGCTTTGTGCCTTATGTTTCCAGTGTTTTTCAGCTGTTTCAGTAATATAATCTTTGCACATTCCTCAATGCAACAGTCTTGCCATATTATTATGCCTTTCAGTATACAGTCCTAATGCTATTAGTATATCAGAACCAGCAACAAGATGTGCAGCTGTTTCCAGTTCTGTTTTACAAAACCTACATTTGTCTGTTTCTCCCAAATGTTCAATGGACTTTGTAAACCAACATGTATATAGTCCACTGTCTTGGGCTGCCAATATTAACCTTTTGCCTTTTGGTTTAAATTCACCTCACCATAACCATTCCTGGTATTTATGACTTTGTGACTCTCTTTACGTATATCCCCAGTTTATATTTAGAAATATCCTTAAAGGTCAGTTGATATGTGCATCCAGACTTACTTGTCATAATTTAGACTTAGAATTTTTAATAAAATGAGAGGGGGGGTTTATATTAAATTCTCAAAAGCTGACAATGTCAAATCTGACATTGTCAACACGAGAATAGCGAAATTGCAGAACAACGAAAAAGTAAAAGGAAATCTCCATAAGGGGAGATTTCCATTTGCTTCAATGTAGTGCGGTCTCGGAGTTGGTATATTTAAGTAGCGGGGGGGGGGCACGGGGGGGGGGGCTTGCCCCCCTGTCTACACCGTTTAGTTTTTTTTTTTTGTTGTTGTTTTTATTTTTTTTTTCTGAACATTCAATGTTTTAACAGTTCGATCACTAAAGGTCAACATTTAGTGATTCGAACTGTTAAATATTCAATGTTCTAATATAGACCCAATGAGGGATGCATTTTTACAGAACGGATGTAACATGACTTATTGATTCTGTCATTGCTGAAATTCTGACTTGCTGCCCTATTTTACAGTGACACAGGAGTTAATCACGATGTTTCTCCCTCTTGGGATCAGACTATCTGATTTCTTCAAATTGTTTTGACTTATTCAAAAGATGTTAATTATGAATGTGACACTATTAAATGAAAATGGCCTATTTTAATGACTGATAAATTAATTGTTGCAGCTTTTCCTTCTATCACTTTCAAGAACAATTCTTCATTGAAATGTATTTTACAACATAAAAATGGACATACATCTGCATTCCTAGTTTCAGTGAAAAACGCATATTCTCATGTTATAATTGCAAGTATTGTTAATATATAAATAAGATTGATTCATTTGTTCATCCTATAACATAAAGAACGTATTCAATTACAGGCTACATGGACTATAACGCTCGCAATGTTATGTATCTTGTGCCTGTTTTGTTCTGTCTTTTATATAGGGGAAAACAAATGGAACACTCAAAGATAGCTAAGTGACCATGTCCATAATATGCAGTGTTCTAAGGCCACAAATGGATTGTTCAAACAAATTTCACAAACAAACACTCAGCATCATTTTAAGTTTCTTCTGATATACGTTGTTAGCATTTCAGAACAAGGTGATGATGTTTTAAGTCTTACTGAAAAAAGTTGAATTTGAATGGATTTTTAGGTTTAGGGTATTGTTGGAACCAGGTTTAAATGATTTGGTTTCTTTAAAACCCATATTAGCTCAGAGGAAATTATTAAATATGAAACGTAACTATTTTAAAGTATTTAATCATTTGTTCACACCGTCTTTTATGGTCTGAAGAAGCTCCTTGAGCATGAAGGCACATACATTTTTTAATAAATTCTCCTTAAGCCCGTGACTGAAACGTTCAGTTTTTTATCTGTGTATGTTGCTTTATTGAGCAAGTGTTTCTATGTGTATATGTCTTGTATTCTGTAATTTATTGCAAGTCTTTATTTCTCAGGGAAGACAGTTTAATGGGCAACATTTTCATTTGCTAAGCACATACCTGTCAACTGGTTTCACATAGTATCCCTGTCAACTGGTTTCACATAGTATTCCTGATTTTACCTTTTATTCTTTATCTGTTCCTATTAATCCCTCAGCTTTCTGGATGATTGAACTATGTTAAAAAGGAATATGATATAGAAGAATTAGTGAACAAATTGTGAAGTCCAAAGTGAACGATTTCACAATGTAAGCTTTTTACATACTTTCACAGTAATTATTTTCAGGTGTAACCATGCCAAGACCTGAAGTCAAAATGTGTTTAAGTCTGCAAAATGACCAGTTCTCCTGGTGGCATCTTTACTGTAAACCAAAAAAAAAAAAGAAAGAAAAGAAAAAGGCTGCTCACATCGTGAACAGCACAGTGCGAGTGTGGATGTGTGTGCGTGTGTGTGTGATTAACTTAAATGTTTCTTTACTGGAACAAATTTTACCAAATGGAGCTGCAACTATGCAATGTACACTTTTGATGATGGGGAAAATGCAAGATTTCAAATTTTGCAGAAAACTGCATTTGACATAATTTATTTGTTCACATGCAGAAATCTGAGTCAGTGCTGATGTACATACTGGGAACACCTGCAAGGGGTGGGGGATATATTTAGTTGCACTATAACCATCTGACAGCAGTAAGCTATATTACCATAGCTATTATTTATAAATGTAACATTTATTAATTTAATCAAAATGTAACTCTCTTGGGAACTGTCCATTGGGAAGCATTTTGGAACATTTCATATGCCCAGTTGACATAAATGACAGGAAGGACAAATGGATTACTCAATACCCGAGAAAATTTGAGCCACTTTTCTGAAAATATTAATTGAACCAGAAGTTGTTCATATGGCACTCGGTGTTGCTAAAAAAAGCATATACAATATTGGAAAGAAATCATTGATGCATGGTGTTTAACTAGCACTGTTTTGCAGATAATTTTACAAGGATTGGTCCACTAAATGTGCAGATCTGCAAACAGATCTTAATTATGTACAAAACTGTTTTGCAGCAAATTGAAGATCACATCTGTATAAAAAAGTAATATGTATAGTTGGGGGTCTGTCTTCTAAGGTTAGTGGGCTATTAACAGTTACTGGTATGCTTACAATGGAAAAGATGTGCATTCTTTCATTACTTGTTTAATATAAAATTATTGTTATGTTTGGTTGAGATATTAACAGTTACTGGTATGCTTACAATGGAAAAGATGTGCATTCTTTCATTACTTGTTTAATATAAAATTATTGTTATGTTTGGTTGAGATATTAACAGTTACTGGTATGCTTACAATGGAAAAGATGTGCATTCTTTCATTACTTGTTTAATATAAAATCATTGTTATGTTTGGTTGACATATGAATATCACCCATTATGAAGATTGGTATCTGCTGAACAACTTCTATATTTTAACTTTCTTTGCAACTTTTGCAGTTCTCAAGATATATAATTTGGTTACAGGCAGACTGAAAAACTGTATTCCCAAGAATAGAGCTCAGGTGAAAGGTGACCAGCTAGGAATTCTGCAAGTGTAAAAAGGTGTGAAACTCTACTGAGGCTTGGTGTTAATCAGTTAATATTATTCCTACTCAATCCACTTGATAGTAAATTACTATCTAGCAGATAGTTGTGAAAATTATTGGTACTTGGTATGAATGTAAAATTGTTACTACTGGGGAACCACATGGATCAGTGCTGGGACCTCTCTGTACTGCATATAATTTGTTGAAACCTAAGCACACACATCAAAGCAAGCAGGTCATTATAATCTGCTCATCCACTGATGCTAAACAGGTTCAGTAAGGGCTGGAATATGGGCAAACCTAGGGTATTAAAAATGGTTTCGAGTTAAATGTAAAAAACTGCAGTGAAGTATCATTCAGCAAAAATTCTGGTGCATCTCATATGTTGCAAGTTTTAGCACCCCTCTCCCCAACAGGCATGATCATAAGAAACGTGTACTAATGTGAACAACTCTCTCTCTCTAATTCATACATCATGTTTTCACCTTCATCATGAAGTTCTTGTATCTGGACCAGGTAATTTCAAAAGGAATGTCTTCAAGATCCAAAAATGTTGTACACTCTTGTACTCTTCACTTAACAGACCCATCACTGAAAACAATATGTCCCTTGGTATGTAAAATGCAAACATATTGCTTGACTGGAAAGGCCTTAAAGATTTCTAGGCAAGAAAATGAAAGGCCCTAAATCTTTCAACTATCCTGATGGATTAGCATGACTTCTTACAATTGCTAGCCCACCAACTGCTCTGAAGTGACCCCATGTCTCACTTTTTGAATGAAGAAATGGCCAATCCTATTTGGCCTCCAACTTCTTCACGAAAATATTGCCTGAACAATTGCCCATATTAAGGATCTAAATCTACATCAAAGATGAAAGAACGCTCACAGCAGAGATAGGTTTCTAATGTATCCTTCTCCCTGCTTATTGAGTTAGTTACCCCTGCAAGACAAACAAACTATTTTGGCTAAATGACTGGATGGGTAGATACAGGTTTACATCAGGGTTATAATAATAATTGGCTGCCTTGATTTTGGAAGTGATATCTATAAAATGTTTCAAAATAGTGTAAGAACTTTAAGTGTTCCTGCTTAAAGTTTCATATGGCCTTGCATCTTACGGTACCCGTGATCACTTCTCTAGTATTGTTTCTAGGTCCCTGTATGGCTTAAATGAACACCATTGGTGTTTACATATATGCAGCTCATCTCCATATCTCCTTTTTTCTGTTTCCTTATCCTCCTCTGTACTTTAATTTCTTCATCTACTATTTAAATTCTCCATCCAGTTAAGTCATTCCCTTCACCTCTTTTTATTTACTTATATAATATGGCTTTTAACAAAAGGTCAACTCTCAAAACGTTTTATTTATATTGCAACTTCTGACATAGCAGCACAACATTTTATCTGCATATATATTATATGGAATCAGACCATTTTATATCTGCGTACAAAACATGTGAACATCCTAACACTGCTTTGAAGACCTTACCTTTGGATATTGCTCTTTTATTAACATAAATAGCTAAGACAGTAGTTTTCAGCTTCATAGATTCATAGGAAGGTACTAGGCTATCGGCCCAAGGGCCTACATAAGCCTAGCCAGCAGGGCTCCATAGCTTACGCCACCCAAGAAAGATATTTTCTGTGCCACTGTCCAGCAGAGACACAGAAGTGATCCCCAGGGTGTATTTCCTATTTCCCATACACTCATCAAGATTTTTCTTGAAGAGTGCTAATGAAGAACTTTGCTTGACATAGATGGGTAGCTTGTTCCAGAGTATAGGAAGTCTCTGGGACAGGAATCTATCCTTTCAGCATGTCCTGTTTATTGTGGTGACAAGGTTTAGGTCCCTAGAGCATGTAGCTCAGAAGGATTGGGATTTCTTTAGGTGTAGCATGTCCAACAGGTCTGGGTTTGACATAGCTTTATATGTTAGGCAGAGATCACCTCGGAGTAGGCGATATGCTATGGAGTAAAGCTGGAGTTTTTTGAGGCGGTCAGTGTAAGGCATTTGTTTGAGGCCAGGAATCCTCTTTGTGAGGTACTTCTGTGGCCTTTCCAGCTGCTGCAGATGTCTTGTGAGTCTTTGTGAGGTACTTCTGTGGCCTTTCCAGCTGCTGCAGAGGTCTTGTGAGGTACATTCCAAAAGGGGCGTTGTACTCTATAATGGGTCTAATGAGTGACGAGTAGAGGGGAACAATGACCTCTTTTTTCCTGGATGAGAACCCTTTTATGATGAGGTGTGCCATGTAGAAGGACTTACTGACTACTGTGGCGATGTGACTATCAAAGGAGAGACTACTGTCCACCTGGGTCCCAAGGTCTCTTATCACGCATTCTGTGTTAAGTAGATTGCTGCCTATGTGGTAGTTCATGGGTACAGAGTTTTTACCAAAGGGGATGACACTGCACTTTTTGGCATTGAGCTTGAGGCCATGGCTCTGACACCAGGCATCTGTCTCAGTGAGGCCCTTCTGTAGGATGTCCAAATCATTTGGGGACTTGACTATGGCTCCTAGTTTGCAGTCATCTGCAAACCTCGTTAGCCAGAGGCCTTCTGTGTCAGCCTGTACTTCAGAGAAGTAGATACCAAACAGGAGAGGTCCCAGGACAGAACCCTGTGGTATTCCACTTGTCACTGCTTTGAGGTCAGATTTGGAGTCTGCAACCTTTACAGTGTGGGTTCTGTCAGTGAGCCAGTTGGCAACCCATCTTGTGACATAGGGATTTATACCTAGTTTAGTGAGTTTAGCTATAATTCCAGAATGGGGGGATGGTGTTGAAAGCCTTAGCGAGGTCAAAATAGGCTGTGTGAACCACCTTACCCTCATCCACGGCTTTGGTGACTGCCTCAAAGAAGTCGATCAGGTTCAGGAGGCATGATCTGCCTTTCACAAACCTGAACTGGGTGGGATCCAGAGTTTGGAGGTTACCAATGTCTTTGTTTATGAGTTCCATGATGATACGTTCCATGGCCTTGCAGACCAGGCTCATCAGGCTAATAGGTCAATAGTTCCCAGGATCAGTGGTAGCTCCCTCTTTGTGGAGTGAGATAACTGTTGCTGTGTGCCCTTCAGTGGGCACAAAACTTGGTGCGAGGCTATTTTTGAACATGGTGCTTAAGTGGGGAGCCAGTTCATTCTGAAGTTCGTGTAAAACGCAGCCTGGATCCCCTTAGAATGACACCAGAAGCTTAGCCAATTGTTGAAGTCAATCATTTTGTCCTTGTACTGTGGTATCATTCTGGGCAATGGCAGAATGCTACTCACGGCTAGGGTCATACCTGCCTGGGCTACAAGATCGGAGAGCTCTTCCATGTCTCTTTTCATGTAGTCCAGGGAGGTACATCTCAGGTCATTCACATCAACATGGACAATGACAGAGTCATATTTGTACTTGTTGTGGCGTGACCTGAGTGCGTGGGTTATGTGACGGATCCTGGCACCCGACAAGCAGCTGACAGTAACCTTCTCCTTGTTTAGCCTGGTGAGTGGGACATCACTGTGCCTGACTATAGAGTCACCTATGACTAGTGTGTTGGGTACGTTGTTTTGCCCTATTGGCTGTGGTTGAGTGGCACATTGAGTCTATGGGCTATGTGTCATTTGGGTAGTGTTGGGGGATGGAGGTTGCTTGTGTTTCTGCTTTGGAGGTCTCTGTTGCTTAGACAAATTATTATTGAGAACCTCTGCGAATGTTTTTGTGTTACTGTGCGTGGATTTTGGTGGTGTAGATTTAGCGAGACTATGTGATGAGTGTGGTGTGGTGCAAATGTTTACTTTCTCCTCATGGCTGTCAAGTTCAGTCTTGGTTGGAGAGAGCTTTACCTCCAGTTTATCTAGATAAGTGCATCTCTCACAGGTTGTAGTGTTGGGTGGTAGGAGGAGAGGGTTGTGTGTGTACAAGAGGCAATTTTTACATTGCCTCAAGATGCCCAGATTCGTCAGATAGACAGGAGAGAACACTGGGAGCTGACCCTTGGACATGCCTGAATAAAAAACTATTTTCCTCTAGTTAAGTGAGGAAAGTGAGTACAAGAGCTATTTTTTCTCTAAGCAAATGAGAAAAGTAAGTACAAAAACTGTTTTCCTCTAGGTAATGAGGAAGATTGAGTGCTATAGTAATTACTAGCTTATTTAGTGCTTACAAGTTCTGAACAAGTGCTGAGCATGAACAAGCACATTTAAGTGCTAAAACTAAGAATCTGTATCTGCACTAGACGAGTTACAGGACAGAAACAAGTGCAAATGCAGGCTTTCAAATCAGAAAGTTGAGAGAGATGGAAGATTGCCCAAACGGCCAATAACTACAATTTCTGGGCCAGAACCACTCCTTACGTGTTAGGTTACCTAGTGCTTACCACTCCCACTGTTAAGCTAGAAGGCTTCCCTCCAACACAGAAAGGCTTGGGGGGCTCAGAAGCTTACACACAGTCCTGGATACAGAAAATCTGTATCTGGAACACTCGTTACAGGAAAGGTAGGAAACAGGCTTACAGTTTTTTTTTTTTTTTTTTTTGTTACAGAAAAGTAGCAAAAACAGTAGTAAAAACAATTCACATGCAGTGCAAGCTAGCACACTTGAGTATGCAGCAATATTAGACCAAACACAGTTTAAAAAAATGCAATTAAATTAAAAAGGACTAAAAGCAAGTGCAGAAAGAGTTGATTAGGTAGAATGTGGTAAAGAGATGGGACTGTGGGGGTGTGTCCCAGATCAAATCTACAGAGATCATTCCCTCTCTATGTCCTGTTATATATGCTGTGAATTTTATGTCGGTGGTAAGCCATTATGGAAACATGGATACTAAACATAAATGAACAACAGACTCTAGGCTGCATGATATGATTTAAATGGTTAAATATACAAAGTTAAGACAGTGGGTACTGCAGAAACTTTAAAACATCTATACAATATCTACATTAAATAGTGTATTGCAACTTGTTTATAACAGTATTGCTAACTGGTAAAACACTGAAATTAAATTAAATCACTAACAATAAAAGTTTTGTTGTAATTTCCAGAGGGGAAAAAGCAAAAAAGAGAAAAGTACCTTTGCAGGTATAAACTCCCTTCCCTCCATAACACCCTTGTAGCCGTAAATATACAACACCCCCCACCCACAATCCTGAAGTGATTAAAGCTGTATTGTGCAAATATATTTTAAAATACAGCAGTGTTCTATAGTGCCACTGATCGTGCACAAATCCATTGCCCTCACACTTTGCATTTATTCCAGGGCAACATGTCATATACTAAACAAATAACAAAAAATGCAGATCTCATACAAAAACAAAGAAAATCCTTATTTTTAAATTTCTTTCAATAATTTCTGAGTCTTGGCATGCTAGTCTAACCCCTTTCTTTCATTAGTGAGATTAAACCCTTCACATTTTCCCAGGCACTACAATATGATTTTTTACGTTCATTTTAAAAGTAATGTCACTGTTCTTTAATACACAGCGAAAAATCTCACAGGATAGTTATAACCATACTCTTAAAGAATTTGGTTGTATGACTCATATTTAAAAGATTCAGAAAATGATGAGTGCGCAAAATGAGTTCTGAATACATGAAAAGGTTTAAACCTGACAAGCAATTTACAGGGGGGTGCAACAAAGTTTTAAAAATCATTAACCTATATATTTTTTTACAAGTTTAAAAAGCAGTGATGGGTGATATTTTAAGGTATAAAGGCACTAGCACTATGATGTCCTTCATCTATTCTTAACAAAACTTTTTTTTACCTTTAAAACCGATCTGAATGTCATTTTGAAGTGCACCTTTTACTATTGTCATGGCCTACGAAATAATAAGTACCTAGTTATTCATGTAATGGTTTGTCTTATATCGTACAGCCTTTACTTAGAACACTGGAAAGAGAGACGATATTCATAGATTTGACAATACTACTAGTTCCATTTCTCTCTTCTGTTATAACTTCTAGCTTCTTCAGCAATAGGTGATTAGGTATTAATAAATCTCATTAAGAAAAAACTGTACAGCAATGGTGCCTGTGTTAACTGCAGTACTAGCAGAGTAACTGGACGTATGCACAACTGTACATTATTTTGGTCATGTAGTACAATCTAGAGCTACAGGTCTCAATAGCCAAGATGGCTGGAGCTATACATTCTCTTATAGCCACAGGAATGGGCCTCCCATGAATCCTACATGATTCCATTTTAAATGGCAGGATTCTAAATGTTCATTTTCCCTATGCATGTCTGGTGCTGTCCGTATACCTACAACTGGCAGAATGGCTATGCCATACAACACTGCACACTGTCTGTACTGCTGGATAGGAACACATGCTACTGACCCATTTCTGCTGCAAATACAAGCAATCACTACCCTCACGTATACCAGGATTTTCAATGTAAAAATTGGTATGTACCACAGTGCAACATGCCCATTTTTGTGCATTTTTGATTTTTCCACCATTTTGGGAATTGTCAATTGAGCATGCCATGGGACTCAGTATGGAGTTCATCATTTCCATGTCATTATGCACATGTATATGACTTTATGCACTTGTAAGCATGTGCTGTACACCATAGTATGTTGCCCCTTGCATGATTCTGGAGTATTAGAATTGTCTACATCTTGCACTCTGTCACTAACCAAGCTAATTTGTACTGCAGAGTGTGCTCAACATCAATGAATCCTAAACTTTGTCTTAATATAGTGAAACATATTCACAAATTCCTTTCATTGTTAATTTCCAAATGTAAGCATTAAAGGTACTTGGCTTTCAGTAGCTTGGTGATCCCAGGATATCTACAGGAAAGTCTGTCAGCAGAAATAGTAGTTCATCCAGCAGAACATAAACTGGAATGTTCCTAGTGGCCGCTGGTGGTCTGCTTAAGTGGAGTATAGCTTTCCCATTGCTGGTGCCACCAATGTGACCTGGTTATGCCATCAGGCAAGAGAAGAAAGACATGGTGATGTCCTTGGTGGACCAGCAGCTGTACATGCACACTGGTAGCATGGATCATGTCTTCCTGCAATTAGCAGAGTCACAAAACTGCCTGCCGCTGACCTGCAGACCAACAGTGGCTGAATTGTACGACTAGGTTGTTTATGGAGGTGAATGACCTCAAGATGGGTGTGGCATTGTACAGTGTAATAGTCAGCAGCTCCCCAGCTTATCTCCATTTGTTGTGCTCCCTATCAATATTTAGCAATTCCCTGCCCAATCTGTACTCAAATCATTCCTATGAAGAGTTGTCCTTCCTGACTGTCAGTTTGTCTCTCTCCTTTTCTGTTCAGCATATCGCTGTTGATCTGTTTGTCTTCTGTTTTTGAATGCCTTTGCGACTTTCTCTATACCCATTTTCCTGCTCATATCTTTCTGTTGCTATCATCTCTCCATGCCATTCTTAGAAATATGAAAAAAGTACAGTTTTGTACCTACCATAAATGTAGATGTCCGAGAGGCATGCATCTGCAGTCCTTACAAATGGGTTGTCCTGTCGTCAGGCAGCCCTTCGGTCGGCTGGATTCCAAAGTCTGGGTCTGGCCTCGGCTGATGTCGCACTTCACCCGACGTCATAGCTGCAGTTCTTCGGGTATAAAGGTATCAGCCGACGCCATTTTCCTCAGTGTTTCTTGCCCCAGATGCCAGGTGCCCTCTAGGAAGGCTAAATTTGGATAATTGCAAAAGTTTCCAAATAAGAAGAGCAAATAAAAATAAACATGTATATACATATATGCAAACAAATACACCATAATAGATTCCCCCAGCAAGCTAGAAGATGGGCAAATACCCTAGGAGTACCTCAGAGGGGAAAGGAGGGAGGGTAATCCTGACTGCAGATGCATGCCTCTCGGACATCTACATTTATGGTAGGTACAAAACTGTACTATGTCCTTCAAGGATGCATCTGCAGTCCTTACAAATGGGTAGAATACCATAGCCAAACTGGGGGAGGAGGAGTAATAAGATTATGGTGTAGTTAAGATCCCTTGCAAAACAGCAGTGGCAAAACCTGCTCGGGATCTGGAGTATAAGGGTAGATTATAATGCTTGGCAAATGTATGCACGGAGCTCCAAGTAGCAGCCTCTAAAATGTCTTTGGTAGCCACTCCTCGTAAAAAAGCTGTGGTAGTGGTTGTAGCCCTTGTAGAGGGAGGTCTGATGTTTTCTGGAGTTTTCTTCCCATGGTAAGAGTAACAAAATCTAATGCAATTTCCTATCCACTTAGAGATTGTCTGTTTTGAAATTGCTTTTCCTTCCATTCCTGTTGCATATGCTACCAGTAGCTGGTCAGTTTTTCTATTGCTCTTGGTCCTGTCCAGGTAGTAACGCAATTGTCTATGTACATCCAAGGTATGTAACAGTCTTTCTCCCTTGTTCTGTGGGTTGGGGAAGAATGTAGGCAGGTGGATAGCTTGGTTTAAAGATACCCTGGAGAAGACCACCTTTGGCATAAAAGTAGGATTAGTTCTCATGGATACTCTATCTTGATGGAAGATAAGGAAGGGCTGTACTGCCATTAATGCCTGTAGTTCATAAACCCTTCTTGCTGAAGTGACTGCAAGCAGGAAAGCAGTTTTCCATGATAAGTACTGTAATTCTGCTGTTGCTGCTGGCTCGAAAGGAGGGAGTGTCAACTTTTCTAGCACAAAGTTCAAGTCCCATGCGGGTAATGGTGGCTTCCTAGGTGGCTTTACATTTTTAATTCCTCTCAGAAACTGCCTGAGCAGAGGATGTGAGAAGACTGGAGGGTCCATGTTGTATTCTGCTGAAATAGCTGATGCATGAATCTTAATGGAAGAATAGGATAGGCCATTGTGGAAGAGCTCTGCCAAGTATTCCAGGATGTTAGCTATGTTTACCAGTGACACATTTTCTCCTTTTGCTGCACTCCAAATGAGATATCTTTTCCATTTTGCTGAATAATTTTTTCTTGTTGAGGGTCTGCGAGCCTCCAAGATAATGTCTTTAACCCTTTGAGATAAATCTGGGTTATTTTGTCTTATGCAATGTTCCAGGCAGCCAGCTGCAGTGTTTTAGGTTTGGATGCAGGGTTTTGAAGTTGTTCTGTGTTAACAGTAAGGGAACTAGGGGCAGAGGCCATATTTGTTCCCGAGACATACTCCTCAGTAATGGGTACCAATGCTGCCTCGGCCAGTCTGGAGCTATCAGGATGATCCTTGGACGGTCTTCTTTGATCTTCAATAGCACCTTGTGCATCAAAGGAAGAGGTGGGAATGCATATGCTGTCAGGTTTTCCAACTGAAAGATAGGGAGTCCACCTTCCAAGCAAGTGGGTGGTATGCCCTCGTGCAGAATTTTTTCAATTGGTGGTTGTGTGGGGATGCAAATAAGTCTATTTCTGGTAGTCCCCATTTACCTGTAATGGTTTTGAAGATGTCTGGATGCAGCATCCATTCGTGGGCATCCGTGGTAGTTCTGCTTAGGATGTCTGCTAGTATATTTTCTTTTCCTGGTACAAATATTGCTTGTAACTGAATGTTGAAGCTCAGGGCCACATTCCAGAGGTCCATTGCCATCCGGCATAGAGGGTATGAATGCGTGCCTCCCTGTTTGTTGATGTACCACATAACTGTGGTGTTGTCCGTCCTTATCAGCAATTGACCCTGTCGAAGAAATGGTCTGAATGTCTGAATTGCCAGTTTTACTGCCAGCATCTCCTTTTGATTTATGTGTAGGTGCAGCTGGTCTTGAGTCCATAAGCCTTGTATGCATTTGTCCAACATGTGTGCCCCCCAACCGAGGTCTGAGGCGTCCGTTGTGATGGTCTGGCTTGGTTGAGGTCTGTGGAAGGGCAGTCCTTTGTTTGATTGACAGGCCTGAGCCCACCATTGGAATTCTTGCTTCAGGCATGGAATTATTGGAATTCGGGTTTCTAGGCTGTGCTTGTGCTGAGACCATAAATTCCTTAGGTACCACTGTAACTTCCTCATATGTAGTCTGGCATGTGGAATCAATATTATGCAGGATGTCATGTAACCCAGGGCTTGCAGAACTTTTCTTGCTGTTAGCTGGTTCTGCTTTGTTAATGCCATGAAGTAGAGAGGGAGGTGCTTCTGTTTTTCTACTGTTAGGAATGCCATTTGGTTTGATGTGTCCAGCTCTGCACCCAAGAAGGTTATCCTTTGGGATGGCATCAGCCTTGACTTTTTTATATTGACTGTGTATCCCAGGGCTTGCAGTAGATGAATGACCTTTTTCAAATCTTTTGATAATTTGTTTTTGTTGTCCGCTTGTAACAGGCAGTCGTCCAGGTAAGGGTAAATTTGAATTCCCTGAAGCCTGCAATGAGCCATCACTGATGCCAGGCATTTCATGAATACTCTGGGCGCAGTAGATAAGCCAAAGGGCAATGCTGAGAATTGATAATGCTCTGATCCTGCAAGAAATCTGAGGTATCTTCTGCAATTTGGTCGTATGGGGACGTGCAGGTATGCCTCCTTGAGATCTAGAGTTACCAGCGAAGACTCCTTGCCCAGCATGGGAAGAAGCTGCTGTAGGGTCAGCATTTTGAATTTTGGAACAATGAGGTATGTGTTTAGAGCGGACAGGTCTAGAATAGGTCTCCATTGGTTTTCTTTTCTTGGTACCAGAAAGAGTCTGGAGTAAAATCCTTGCCCCTGTTCCATAGACGGTACCCTTTCTATAGCTCTCATCCTTAGTAAGTGATTTATTTGTTGTAGAGCTTCTGTTTTCTGATTTGGAGGTAGGTTTGGCATTCCTCTCTTCCTTGGTAGAGTATGGAAGTGAAACCTGTAACCTTGGTCTATTGTCTGTAAAATCCATTTGTCTCCTGTGATGTAGTGCCAGTTTACTGAAAATAAGGCTAGCTTTCCGCCTAAGGGTGCTTCTAGTTGTTCCCTGGTAGGCGGTGCCAGAGCCAAGTCACTGTGATTGTCCTGTGGAAGTGGTGCTGGCTGGATCTGTGGCAGTACCTCGCTGGTTGTTAGCCTGCCATTGACGTCCCCTGTAGGCACCTCTGGATTGACCCCTGCCTCTTGAGCGCCTATTCCTGCCTCTCTGGGCTCTGGAGGTGTCTGGAAAGGACCAATTCTTGGAAGGCCAGTTCCTACTAAACCTTGGAGGCTGGACCTGCAAGAAATCCTTGACTGACTGGACAGATTTTGCTTTCTCTTCCACCTTCTTCAGCACCTGCTGTGCCGGGGAGCCAAACAAATTGAGCTTATCCATAGGAGCATCTAGGGCTTTGATTTAACATGGTCTGGTAAGGACTGTTCTTTTAACCATGCATGTCTTCTGATCACTGTACCAGTCATAGCTGATCTAAAAGAAGCCTCCAGTGCATCATAGCCGCATTTTAAGGAATGATTACTGACCTGCTGAATGTTATGTACCATTTCCTGAACAGATTTTTTGTCTAATGGTTCATCCGAGGACAGTTTTTTAGTTAACTGATCTAACATATATTCCTGATACTGAATCATGTGGAATTGACAGTTTAAGGCCCTAGCTGAAAGAGTAGCAGAAGTGTAAACTTTTTTACCCCATCTCTCTAAGGCCCTAGATTCCCTTTCAGAGGGAGGGTTTTGGCAGAGGTAGCTGCTACAGCCTTGGGTCCCTGGGAGATAGTTTCAGGATCTGCAAAGGAGCCTTATGCAAATGATAATGTGTGTCCGAACCCTGTAGTACCTATCGGGCTTAGCAGGGGCGGAGGAAGAGAATCAGGAGCAGTACAAGCATCATTAAATGCATCATCCACAACAGTAAGTACTGGAGGAATGGCTAAAGGCCTATGCTGTGGCAAATGCAAAAAAGTTCTAAGCCTTTTCCTAGAGTCTGAAAAATCCTGGCCCTGCCATTGGAATTGTTCCCTCATAGCATGCAAGGTTTCCCCAAAAGAAAATTCCTCAGGCGGAGAGGCAGAAGGAATGGACTCTTCTGCATCAGAGTCCTCATAAGGAGAAAAAGGGCCCTCTGGAGGGTTTGTATTATCTGAATCATCAGAGGAGTCATCTGAAGAAACTGGCTCAGGGGGCTCTACTCTAGGCCTCTTCTCTGGAGGTGGGTGAGAGGCCCTGTCTGGGTGGGGTTGGGATCCCCGGATCAAAGAAATGAGATCCTCTGCTAGACTAAGCATTTGAGAACTAGAGCTAGGCCTGTGAGAGGGGGTCTTAGCAGGCACAGTTTTGGTAGATTTTGCTGTTTAGCCCTGGCAAAAGCCTTAATCGACATGGATGCAGGGGGCCTAGCAGCTCCACGTGCAGGAGTAGAAATATCTAAAGGAATAGTATCAGATAAATCCTGTGCACCTGCAAGAGCAGGTGGAATTTCAGTAGCAGATTCAGCCATGCTGGATGAGGCCTTGGTAGGAGGTAAGCTTTCGGCCGAAGGAAGAACCGTGGACTCGGTTTCAGCCGAAACCGAGACACTCGCGGTTGGCTTAACCGCGGTTTCGGCCGAAACCGCAGACCACGAGTGTCGGTCCTTTTCCTTGCGCTTTTTAGTTATTTGCGTAGTCGGAGTTTCTGACGGCATAATGTAAGCAAAAGCTGAGCCGAAAAACTCCTTAGCAAATTCCGACCGACGACTAAGCGTCCGTCGGTTGAAAGAAGCACAGGCTAGACAAGCTGCTACGTCGTGGTCTGGGCCTAAACAAGGTAGGCAGTAAGAGTGGAAATCTTTATGAGGTATTTGTTTCCCACAAGTTAAACAGTTATTCACTTTTTCTGACATCGGCTGAGGCAAGAAAGAGTCCCCAACGGGGTACTTAGCTTTTTAGAAGTCTTCGGTAGTAGAAATCTCTGGTTCTGACCGACCGGCACTTGTGAACAGCTTCTGCTTCGGGCGCCACGCGGCAAGAAAGACTGAGGAAAATGGCGTCGACTGATACCTTTATACCCGAAGAACTGCAGCTATGACATCGGGTGAAGTGCGACATCAGCCGAGGCCAGACCCAGACTTTGGAATCCGGCCGACCGAAGGGCTGCCTGACGACAGGACAACCCATTTGTAAGGACTGCAGATGCATCCTTGAAGGACATCTTGCCATCTATTGTAAATCAGAAAAAAGTATACACTCTAGCTTCCCCAACTCTACATCAGTCTTCCTCTTCCATTCCCCCTTGCACTTCAGTGTGCTCCTTTGCATGCTGTTTTCCATTTCTGCATGACCTATATACACATTTTCCTTCTTATTTCTTATATAAATCCAATAGATAGTTTGTTTTACCACCATTAGCTTGGCTATCAGCTGTGCTAGCTGCATGGATAATACTGGGTTAATGTGGCTGCATAAAGGCTGGTGCGCTATTCTGATCATTACACAACATATGGAGTTTTCTTCAGTGAATTCTCTGTTGGTTAATAGGTAGGTACTAGGCTATTGGCCCTAGGGCCTATATAAGCCTAGCCAAAAAGGTACCCTGGCTTTCGCCACCCAAGACAATTATTTTCCTGTGCCCCTGGCAAGCAGAGCCACAGAGGTGATCCCCGTGGTGAATTTCCTATCTCCCATCCAATCATCAAAATTTTTTTTTTTTGAAGAGTGCTAATGAGGAGCTTTGTTTGATATAGATAGGTAGTTTGTTCCAGAGTATGAGAAATCTCTAGGACAGGAATCTATCCCTCCAGCATGTCCTGTTTATTGTGGTGACCAGGTTTAGGTCTCTAGAGCATGAAGCTCAGAGGGATTGGAATTTCTTTAAGTGGAGCATGTCCAACAGCTCTGGGTTTGACATAGCTTTGTATGTTAGGCAGAGATCGCCTCTGAGTAGGTGATATGCAACAGTGTAAAGCTGGAATTTTTGGAGATGGTCTGCGTAGGGTATCTGTTTGAGGCCAGTAATCCTCTTGGTGAGGTATTTCTGTGGCCTTTCCAGTTGCTGTAGATGTCTTGTGAGGTACATACCAAAAGGGGCATTGTACTCTATAATGGATCTAATGAGTAACGAGTAGAGAGGAACAATGACCTCTTTTTTTCCTGGATGAGAAACCTTTTGTGATGAGGTGTGCCACATAGAAGGATTTCCTGACTACTGTGTCGATGTGATTATCAAAGGAGAGACTCCACCTGTGGCCCAAGGTCTCATCACACTTCCAGTGTTAAGTAGACTACCCCCTATGTGGTAGCTCATGGGTACAGAGTTTTTACGAAAGGGGATGACAATGCACTTTTTGGCATTGAGCTTGAGGCCATGGCTTTGACACCAGGCATCTGTTTCAGTGAGGCCCTTTTGTAGGATGTCCACATCGTTAGGAGTTGCGATTATGGCTCCTAGTTTGCAGTCATTTGCAAACTTTGTTAGCCATAGACCTTCTGTGTTAGCCTGTACTTCAGAAAAGTAGATAACAAACAGAAGAGGACCCAGGACTGAACCCTGTGGTACTCCACTTGTCAATGGTCTCAAGTCGGATTTTGAGTTTGCTACTTTCACAGTGTGGGTTCTGTCAGTGAGCCAGTCTGGCAACCCATCTTGTAACATAGGGATTTATACCTAGTTTAGAGAGTTTATCTATAATTCCAGAGTGGGGGATGGAGTCAAAAGGTTTGGCGAGATCTAGATAGGCTGTGTAAACCACCTTACCCTCATCTACAGCTTTGGTGACTTCTTCAAAAAAGTCTTATCAGGTTTAGGAGACATGATCTGCCTTTTACAGTCCCAAACTGGGTGGGGTAAAGAGTCTGGAGATTACCAGTGTCTTTGTTTATATGTTCCATGAGGATACATTCCAAGGCCTTGAAGACCAGGCTCAGTAGGTAACTGGGGCGGTAGTTCCCATGGTCCGTGGTGGCTCCCCACTTTATGGAGTGGGATAACTGTCATTGTGCGCCATTCAGTGGACACAAAGACTGAGGTGAGGCTATGACTGAACATGGTGCTTAGGTGGGGTGCCAGTTCATTTTGTAGTTCATGTAGAAAGCAGCCTGGGATGTTGTCAGGTCCCATGGATGCTGTGTTCTTGGCTTTGGAGAGTGTGGTTTTTACCTGTGCAGCCGTGATTACAGGAACCGTGCATTCTTCCGGTATAGAGATGGGCCCTTTAGGTGGTGAGAGGGGTGTACAGTTAGCACTGAACCTATCTGCCAGGATGTTGGCAACATCAGTTGGTTCTTTATATTTAAAACCATTGTGCTGTAACTCAGAGCAGATTTGAGTGTTGCCATTGAGATTCTTGACATATCTATAGAATGCTTTGTGGATGTCTTTAGAATCAGTGGCGATTTTGTTTTCTTAACTAGCTTTGGATGATTTTATGAGGGATCTCAGCTTCTTACTGAGGCTGACCAAGGAGTTCATCCAATACTGGGATTTTACTCTTTTTTGCAACAGTTTCTTTCTTCTGTTGTAGAGCTTGTTTATGGTAGGGGACCCCCAAATTGGCTTCCTTTTTTTTGGAGGATAGCATCTTGGTTCTGTTAGGGATAGCACGATCCATTCACTCGTGTAAGTGCTAATAAAGTGCATTTGTGTAGGATTCAGCAGTCGTACTTTTATTTTCCATCTGCATGGGTGTCATGAAGTTTGCCACTTCTGTCTTAAGAAGTGTGAAGTTGGCTTTGGAGAAGTTTTTTACAGTGGTTTCCCTAATGGGGGGGGTGGGGGCGGGATGTGGATGTCTAGGGTGATTAGCGTGTGGTCGGATCTGACCAACAAGGAATTGACCTCTGGTGTGGAACACCAGTCGTCCATGTTGGTAATGACCAGGACTAGGATATTGCTGCCCCTGGTGGGGGTGTGGATAAGTGGATCCAAGGCGTTGGACTTTATGAATTCCAGAAAATGTTGAGCAAAAAAGAGTTGGTACATGAGTAGTTTTTGCAGTTAATGGTGGGGTAGTAGAAATCACCCATTATTAGGGTGTTGGGTTGTACCCTAATATTTTCCAGTGTATCAAGAAATAAGGAGTGGGAATCTTGGGGCATGGTGGGGGGATCTGTAGCAAGTTATAATTTGGATTGCGGTCTTGCCCAGAGTTAGTTGCACATGGATAATCTCAGATGCATTATGCTTAGCAACTAGCTTGGAGGTGTGGATATCTTTAATAAATATGGACATGCCTCCACCTTTAGTGTTTCAGTCCAGGTTAGTTGGCTGAAAGTTGTGGTATGAATTATAGCCTGGTAATGCAGGGGTGCTCTCTGGAACCTTGAACCAGGTCTCTGTCACTGCACAAATGTCGATGTTCTCCATTGTAAGGAGTGCCTTGAGTGAATTCATTTTGAGGTTTAGACTTCTAGCATTGAGTAGCATTACCCTCAGATTTTGCTTGCTTGTACCTGTTACGGTGGTGAGTTTGACATTTGAACCTTGCCTAAAAAAGGCACTATAGGTGTGGCTATAGCCTTAGCCAGTATCCAGAATCCCAAGGGCAACAGGTGCAGGCCATCTCTGGCAAAGCATCGTGGTCTGTCGATCATGTCATCCCAGGCAGACAGATACTGGATCCCCTTAGAATGACACCAGAAGCTTAGCCAATTGTTGAAGTCAATCATTTTGTCTTTGTACTGTGGTATCATTCTGGATGATGGCAGGATGCTACTCAGGACTAGGGTCATACCTGCTGGGCTACAAGATTGGAATGCTCCTACATGTCTCTTTTCATGTAGTCCAGGGAGGTATGTCTCAGGTCACTCACATCAGCATGGAAAATGACAGACAGAGTCATATTTACACTTGTTATGGAGTGACCTGAGTGTGTGCGTTATGTGGCGGATTTTGGCACCTCACAGGCAGCTGACAGTAACTTTCTCCTTGTTTAGCCTGGTGAGTGAAAAATCAGTGTGCTTGATTATAAAGTCACCTATGACTAGAGTGTTGTGTACGTTGTTATGCCATATGGGCTGTGGTTGATTGGCACACTGTGTTTGTGGGATATGTGTCATTTGGGTTGTGTTGGGGGGTGGAGGTTTCTTGCGTTTCTGCTTTGGAGGTCTCTGTTGCTTGAGCAGATTTTTATTGAGAGCCTCCACGAATGCAGGTGTGTGTTTTGTGTTTCTGTGTGTGTGATTTGGTGGTGTGTGTTTTGAGGGACTATGTGATGAATCTGGTGTGGTGCAAGTGTTTACCTTCTCCTCTTGAATGTCTAGTCCAGTCTTGTATGAAGAGAGCTTTGCTTCCAGTTTGGCTATGTAAGTGCATCTCTCACAGGTTTTAGTGTTGTGTGGTAGGTGGAGAGGGCTGTCTGTGTAAATGAGGCAATTGCTGCATTGCCCCAAGATGCCCAGATTTATTAGGTAGACAGGAGAAAACACCGGGAGCTGACCCTTAGACATGCCTGGATAAATGCTTATTTATTAACTACTAAAAACTGTTTTCCTCTAGACAAGTGAGGAAAGTTGAGTGCTGTAGTAATTTCCAGCTTATTTAGTGCTTACAATGAATTCTGAACAAGTGCTGAGCTCAAAGAAACAGATTTGAGTGCTAAAACTAAAAAAACTGTCTAGTTCTAAAGGAAAATTTGAAGAGAAGACTTTATGACGCCTGGAATAGTTTAACCCTAGCTAAGTGGCAATGTATAAAGTATATATATATATTTTTAATATAACAGTAGCAAATGAGCAAACTGATTTAAACAAGGTAACCAATTAATCAATAAAAAGCAAAAAACTGAGCCCCATTCCAGCAGTCTTCAATCCGACAGGCTCTAACTCCACACTCCTGCCACTAGGGTGCAGAGGAACCTTCTCCAAAAAAAGATGGTCTGGTTTAGTGCCCAAGTCATACAAACAAAGCCAGATTCACCAGGTCTGAATTGAGTCTATGCTACAGCAAAGAAAGTGTACTAGTTTCAGAAAGAAACAATTCAAATAAGCAAGCACAATAAGCTTTTAACTAGAAACTCCCAGCTCAGAAGGGCAGAATCTACCCTCTCCTCCCACAAGAGTGCAGACCACACCTGCTGTAAGTTCCTGCTAAAGGGCTTCTGTGTATGGGGGGTGGGGGGGGGGTTGACAGTGGCTCCCAGTATGCAGCCATCTGAAAATTTGGTTCACCGTAGACCTCTGCCCCCAGCCATCAAACAATATGGATTCTAATACATAATTAATTAGCACTGGGTCACATTCTGGTCCTCTGCCTGCACTTATTCATCTTTTCATTTTCATGTAAAATATTACTCTGAATCCAGCCTTTATTTCTTTTTCGTATGTTCTGTTGTGTATATGCTTTACAATTTGTTACTCATTTCTTTTCACCTGACTTCTTTCATGACTGTGTACTTCAAAGTCTTTCTTCATTTGCAGAGTGTGTTCATAGAGATCATATGAAGTTCAGGGCTACTGAGATATACAACCATTATACAATGTCAGTTCTCATCATAGGCCGTACCTCTCTTCCCAAGGAGGACCAAGCCTGCAATGCCCATTTTGTGGGAGGATAATGTTTCATGCTGCTTTATCCACTGAGGGAGTCTATTCTAGAGGTGAGGCAGACACTGAGTGATGAATCTGTCTCTGCATGCTGCTTTATTGACCTGCTGAAGCAGGTAAAGATCTCGTTGTTGCTATTTGTAGCACTTTTGAACTGGAAAATATTCATTTAGCAATCAGCTTCACCAAGAGAAAAGATTTCCTGATAGCTGTTGCTACACTGGGGTCAAAGAGGAGGAAATTATCAACCTGTGTTCCCACATATCTCTCTATATTTTCTTCTTAAAGTGGGGTATTGAATATGCCAAGTGGATGATTTGTCTGCCATATGTGGCAATGTTGCATTATTTAGAATTAAATTTAAAACAATTTTCAATGCAAAAGGCATTTATAAGTGGAAGTACCTGCTAAAGGACTTCTGTGTATTGGGGGGGGGGGTGCGTGATAGTGGCTCCCAGTATGCAGCCATCTGAACATTTGGTTCACCATAGATCCTGGTTTTCAGACTGTATGTCAGAGAAGTAAATACCAAACAAAATCATTCAAGCACTGAGACCGACAGGATATCACTAATCATTTCCATGTTTCCTGTTGCTGCCCATGTCACCTGCAGCTTGTGAGTTCTGCCTTTTATCCACTCTGCTAACCATCTTTACTAGATGAGGATCTATTTGTAATGGTTTTAGTTTATTAATTATGCTAGCATGGGGTCACATGCCTTAGCCAAATAATGGTAAGATGTATTTACAATCCGACTGCAGTGAACATTGAGGATTATGAAAATGTCAAAGACTATAACTGTCTTATAATGTGTTTTGAGGCACAGATGAAAGGAAATTTGCCTTGAGATAGAAGCTTGGGAGGTGAATCTTCGCCTCCTTGTCAAGAACCCACAATCAAAGGTTATGATCAGGGATATGATCATAATTCTTTTGAATGCATCAAGCTGTATATGCTCCATGTACTTATATTTACAGAAAAAGAATAGTCAAGTGTTTTGCTGCCTTTCAACGTCATAAAGCACTTGGTGAACTCGGTAAGAAAGACAGTGAAAGAGATTCTTGTATGTTACAAAAAGTCAGGGATACATTACTGGCGCAGACAGCAGACAGAAATAAATCTATTTTTTATTCAACTGGTGAAGTGAAGCAGGGGGTGCTTCACATCTGTTAAAATAAAGTCTGAAGCTGTAGAAGCACTTAACTGATTTGTTGATTCCCACATATAAAAGCATAAGCCCCACCCTCCAAGATCTACAGTTTCTTACTTTCACGAAGAAATTAACCAGGTTCATTATACAAGATCTAACTTTAACAAAATTCAAGCATGGTAGACCTTGCCTGGTGAGATTTTTAACATCAGTAAGTCTGTTATAATGTATTTCATGGCTTTAAAAAGAAGAATCATCTGGTTGATAGGCCCATAGTTACTGATGTCAGTAGCACAGCCAGACATGCCATCACCAGCACTCTACATCATACTTCCAGATCTGAATCTGTAGCCAAGTTCAAATTATAGAGATTATGCAGAGGTCCTACCAGGATATATGTGTGTATATATATATATAT